>NW_024090507.1:0-30406 GCF_014356525.2 Nilaparvata lugens
TGTTTATATTGCATATTGTTTCTTCTGTACTAATTGAATTGTCTTAGACATCCATCCTAATTACCTTTAACATTTTTGAACTCTCTTCCAGAGCTCAAGCATTAGCTTTTCTGGGAGAGCCCATTATTTCAATATTAAAATAAAAGAAACATCGTTGAATATGTTTTTAAATTATTTTAGATTATAATTAGTTATAAAATTATAATAATGTTTTTATTTCACTTGTTTGTAAAAAAGAAAGGCAAAATTGATTTGATTTTATTTGAATGTATCTGGAATATAAATTGTACTAGAAGCTCTGTGAACAGTAGACCTCGCGCTCAGTAAGTTACATTGACCTGTTGTTATGTTTTCTCAAAAATTAATAAATAATTTATCTATTTTAAATGTTTAGAAAGAATCCTAAATAAACATAGAGCTTTCTGTCCTATCGTACCGTGACGTGTCGTCCCGGAATGTGAGTGTGAACGCTGTTATCAGGTGTGGCTGCCGTCGATACGCCAATCCAATCAACCCATCAGAGAAAATTTTGTGTTGTGTTGACGTGAAATCGGTGTGTTGAAATTAACAAAATAAACTACCATAATGCTGATTTCCTACAAACTTCATTTCTCACTTTTCATGATTTTAGAAATCAAGCTCTTTTCAATAATATATGTTGCAATTTTAATCATTAGATTAAAAAAAAAATGTGAAAAAAGTTTTCTGTCAATAACTCCAAACATCAAACTTGAATCATGGCTTCAGCTTATGGAAAGACAAAGTTAGTAGACAACTGTCTACTAACGTTGATGGGAAGATTCATGATGTTCGATGTTTTTGAACCGGGTAGTATTATAGTCCACTGACAGCTGATTCATGATGAATATTGTATAGTTTGATTTTTACGGTAATATTGGTGTTCGAAGGAAACTCCTTTCCCTTTTGTATTATCCTTAAAATGCAAAATATTACAAATACAAATATTTTTAAGAACCAAACTGTGACACATACTGCCGGTTGCACAACAGCCGGTTAAATTTCAACCATGATTGATTCCACGAGAGTCAATCAGCGAAGTCATCTTTTCAAAAACGCCTTCTCTGATTGGCTCTCGTGAAATTAATCACGGTTAAAATCTAACCGGCTGTTGTGCAACCGGGCCATCATAGCCTTCTGCTTTAAGCTGGTAATTACTACCTCTTCTGATACACAATATTTATCAACCTCTGGGAAGGAAAAGGTTTCCCATCATGGAGTACAATTATATTAAGAGCTCATTTTCAGCAGAACGATAGAAATATTCCTGTTCGTGAAAGTTTAATTACTTTCTTCCTGGAGAAGAAAATCGTTGTAAAAGATTGCAGCAGATGAACGTCAATGGAGGAAGGAGAGAGATGCTGGGATCAAGATTTTGTCCAGATAAAACAAGGGAAGTTTTCAAGTTTGTTCACTGTTCAAATTCTGAACAACTCGAAACAACTGCAAGCTTCTCTAATTATCCACTACAAAGAATGGGGCGGAATTTCCGTTAACTGGGAGAAACAATGGGAAAATAGCAGCATTCAGGTGGATGACAGCTCCAGCAAGTTGTAAAACTGGAAAGTTTGATTCCCAATCATCATTTTGCTCATGATTCTTGTCGAAGTTGGTACAACTTTCAAAAATTAAACACTTCAAAACTTTGAAATACTTATATTAACGTGAATGGAGTTGTCAATAACAATAAAGAGAGGAAGAAGTACAACCGGAAGTAGATGAATATGATGACGATGAAGGGGAAGCAGTGAGAATGAAGTTTGTTTTTCTTGAAAATATAATTTTTAATTTGTTAATATTTCTTATTTTGGTTATAATAATGTAAAATATCTCTTCTAAGTTCAGTTTCAAATTTAAGTTCTGAATTTGAAACTCTACTTTGTTGAAATATTTGAGGACTGAAAACTTTATGAATTGAAGAACTAAAAGACTTACCCTAACCTATTTTGGATTATGTGTTACGTTATCTAAATTTGGGAAAGGAATAGCACAAGTTCACCTTATTTTTCTTTTTCCCATCATTTCGATGATGTATAAATGAATAAAGAATAAGGAATACATTCTTACAGTATTTAAATGCTGACTCGACAATTTTTCACGACATCCGTTACTCATAATGTTTTTTACGTACTCATGAGTATCAATGCCTAATAAATTCCCAACCAGATAGGATATCATTTATGTTTTTCCATGATGCCTGGTTTTCACTAGTAGAGTCGAGTAAAACCCTGTCCCGTAAGTCCAAAAAAGTGGTTTTTGTGTATTGGTCTGTATGTGTATGTGTGTGTATGTGTGTGTGTGTGTGTATGTGTGTCTGTGTACACGATATCTCATCTCTCAATCAACGGAATAACGTGAAATTTGGAACTTAAGGTCCTTACAATATAAGGATCCGACACGGACGATTTCGATCGAATGCAGTTCAAGATGGCGGCTAGAATGGCAAAAATGGGTCCATATACAGGGATTTCCGCGATTTTCTCAAAAACGGCTTTAACGATTTCGACCAAATTCATACCTAAAATAGTCATAAATAAGTTCTATCAACTGCCACAAGTCACATATCAGTAAAAATTTCAGGAGCTCCGCACCATCTATGCGAAGTTTGATTTTAGATTTCCAATTATCAGGCTTCAGTTACAATTTGAACAAGGAATTTCAAGTGGAAAAAATTGAGTATGAAAATCTCTACAATTAATATTTAGTACATTTCCACCTAAAATTGAAAATAAGCTTGAAACTCCAGAAAATGTAATTATTCAATTGCAAACATTTGGCAACTTTTGATTCTATTAAATCATTCACTATGAAGAGATAGCAGACTTCGGTGTCTCCAGCGTTATTGTCCTGTAACCAGCTAGCTCAGATCTTTGAATATTAGACTTGAGTTGCGCGTGAACACTATCTTCATAATGGCAAGAAAAGTTGTGTGAGTGCGCCACACCAAATTTTTTTGTTTTGAAGCGTCTTAATCCAAAAATCTACTTTGTAAACATATCCAAGGACTGGAAATCAATGGAGAACTACAAGACTTAACCTCCTATTTCGGACTATGTATGACCATATCTAAATTCGGGAGAGGAATAGCACAATGCTACCTTATTTTTCTCTTCCTATCATTTTGATGATGTACTCATTGTATGAATCAATAAAAAATGATAAAGAATCAATAACCTATAACACCTTGTTCTCAAAGAATCTATTTCCTCAAGAATGTTCCAATATAATACCAGACAGTGGTGTGTGTGTAATACATTTTATCACCGTAATATAGTTTGTGAAGCAAGCGGAGAAATACGTGAAAAATGTTCACCACTTTATTGGTCTAATAAAAGAAATGGACACCGACCCTAACAATGGAGAACAAGGGTTGTAATAACCCTCTACCTCCCCTCGAAATCCCACAACTAAAGAACTTAACTATAGTGGGCTCCGCATCATACCTTTTCTCTCTCACATCCTCCTAAACTATCGCTTCATCTCTCTCATTTCCTCTCATACCCTAACAGAGCCCAATCATAACCTCTCAGTCTGTCTCTCTCTGTAAGGTTATACCACTGCAGACAATCGACGAAAATTATGGTTGGTGGAAACTCAGCTCAGTCGGGGTTTCCCTGAGAAAACTCCTCGTTATGAGAAAGTGTTCTTCATACAAGCGAAGAGTTTCCCAACTCTTGTTTTCGGAAAAACGAATCATATTCAGCTGTTCTTAGTGAGAATTTGTGTGTATTTTTGGCTTCAAAATTCATGAAATAGCTTAATTAATACAATGTGCAGTGATAATATTTAACTATAGTAAAGTAATAACTATAGTAAGTGTAATATTTAATTATTATTTGGTGTTTTAATTTTTCTAAATTTAAAATTTGCATCTCATATTTATTTTTGGACGAAAGTTGAGCTTGAACTTCTTACAGAAGAAACATAATCTATTTTTTGGACATGTAATCGAAATTTGGGAATGGAATAGTTTTGGGCCAAGCCTGTTGTTCCTTCCCAATCATATTTATATGATTTGTTATTGTATTGTATCCACGTATATAATCTTCAGGCGAATCATCTATATATATATATATATATATATATATATATATATATATAAAAGCGAAATGGCACTCACTCACTGACTGACTGACTGACTGACTGACTCACTCACTCACTCACTCACTCGCATAACTAAAAATCTACCGGACCAAAAACGTTCAAATTTGGTAGGTATGTTCAGTTGGCCCTTTAGAGGCGCACTAAGAAATCTTTTGACAATATTTTAACTCTAAGGGTTGTTTTAAGAGTTTAAAGTTCGTCTTTTAGCATGTATATCTTCTTCTCCCAATCTCTTAATTATAATTCAAATTCCATATCATATGTTACTATAGAACTATAATCTAAATAGAGTATCTCTTCGAAGCAGTTGTTAACTGGCAACTAAATTAATAATTTTGTCAGGTTGGCATTGAGTTGAGTTGACTTTGTTAGGTTGGCACCAAGTTGAAGATTTAAATGAATTTATCGCGGAAAAATTGATTGGCACTGCTACTTCAATCCTGGGAATATTATATTACTAGCCGTCAGGCTCGCTTCGCTCGCCATATCTGTTTAGCCAGACGTTTAGTCTGGACCCCCGACTGGATTGTCCTATTATAATATGATAAAAATGAAAAATGCAGGCGAGCGAAGCGAGCCTGCTGATCTCATTCTTGAACGATCCAGTCGGGGGTCCAGGGGGCGGAGCCCCCTGGCTAGACGGATATGGCGAGCGAAGCGAGCCTGACGGCTAGTATATATATAAAAGCGAAATGGCACTCACTCACTGACTGACTGACTGACTCACTCACTCACTCACTCACTCACTCGCATAACTAAAAATCTACCGGACCAAAAACGTTCAAATTTGGTAGGTATGTTCAGTTGGCCCTTTAGAGGCGCACTAAGAAATCTTTTGGCAATATTTTAACTCTAGGGTTGTTTTTAAGGGTTTAAAGTTCGTCTTTTAGCATGTATATTCTTCTTCTCCCAATCTCTTAATTATAATTGAAATTTCCATATCATATGTTACTATAGAACTATAATCTAGATAGAGTACCTCTTCGAAGTAGTTGTTAACTGGCAACTAAATTAATAATTTTGTCAGGTTGGCATTAAGTTGAGTTGACTTTGTTAGGTTGGCACCAAGTTGAAGATTTAAATGCATTTATCGCGGAAAAATTGATTGGGCACTGCTACTTCAATCCTGGGAATATTATATTACTAGCAGTCAGACTCGCTTCGCTCGCCATATCCGTTTAGCCAGCCGCTTAGTCTGGACCCCCGACTGGATTGTCCTAACATAATGATAAAAATGCCCAAATGAAAAATGCAGGCGAGCGAAGCGAGCCTGCTGATCTTATTCTTGGACGATCCAGTCGGGGGTCCAGGGGGCGGAGCCCCCTGGCTAGACGGATATGGCGAGCGAAGCGAGCCTGACGGCTAGTATGAAATATGCGAAGGTGATTCACTAATTCACTAATCGTTGAATTATTTAGGATATTACGTTAATATCATCCTCAATCTTTTTCCAATATTATTAGGATAATTTAGTGATATTATGGACTCAAAGCTTGATTAACCTCTAGACACAATTGAGCGTGAAATATAAGTTAACATGAAACATCCAATAAGCGTGGTTTCGCCAGTAGAGTTAGTGGCCGAGTAACTGGCATACCAACTCTACCAAACTAACTCTACTCTACTTAGTCGAGTAACTGAATTACTACAATTTAGAATTTTAGGTAAAGTGTGTTGTCTAGTGAACAGAACTAACATTAAAATGTCCATATTTTTTATGAATTAACATTTAAACACTTATTAACACTAATACTTTAACTCTTCTTAGGGCCGTTTGCACAGTGTACGTTTAAGCTAAAGCTTAAACTAAATCTAAATTTTTTTGGTTTAAACTAAAATTTCGTTTGCGCAGTATCAGTTTAAACTCTGTATTGAGTTTAAACTCTGGGAGAGTTAAAACCTTCAAAACAGGAGGTTTGAACCAAATAATTTGGATTAACTGTAATTATTACGGTTGTATGTATTAAAATAATTTGAATTTGATGGGGAAACAGCTAATAGTAAATTATTTTTCGACGTTTGTTTTTAATGCTCCTGTAGACGATAATAATTATTTAGGTTATAGTGAATCATTATTGATAGAATTGACAGTAATTGATAGAAGTTTCCAATGCGATTGATATTGATGACTGCGAAAAAATTTTGGAACTGAGAAAAATTGGGCAAAAAACGAATCATTTAATAGATAGATAGAGACTTTTTTAACGGTTTTGCTTGAGTAAGGCAAGTGCCAATTCAGTATTTGATTAAATAAGCCACTTGATAGAAAATAAGACAATTTTTATCAGTGATTTTCGATTAGAAAACATATTTTTAATAACACATAAGTGAGATATTTTGCTTTCGAGAGATTTCTAATAAACGAGGAAGACCTTAGTAGATTTAAGTATATTTTCATAACAAAATAAGGTTTTTATCTGACATTCTAGATTATATTTTTTGGTGCCAACTAAATATAAATTTGTTTCTAATAGTAATATAAAATTTCATCATTTTTTGAGGAATTTTTTGATCACTTTTCACTTTTATTATCGTACAGCTTACAGCTCTGTGGATTTTGAACCAGGAAATAGTAGCTACACAACCTCAATTTACCGATGGTTTGTAAACAAATAGCAAATTTGCTGTAAAACTTACCTTTCCTGATATTATAAACGATGACATTCCATTACTAATTTAACGCTAAACTAGTTTAAATAAAACTGGATTGGTAAATGCACTGAGAAAACCGATTCAAGTTTAAACTTGCAGATTAACTTAAACTCGATTAACGTAATCGAGTTTAGCAATCTATACTGTGCAAACGGCCCTAAATAAATCAATTCCTTTCGATAAATAACAATACTTTTAAAACTTGATAGTCTACAGCACGACTCTACTCTACTAGCTCGAGACTGCTTTCATTAGCATAGTAGTGGTAGAGTATAGTTTGGTGTGGACATAGCCTACTTTTTGGACTTTGCAAGACAAAATAAGGAATAGAAGAAGTTTTGGGCAATAACTTTTTATAATATTCAATTTGCTTGCTCTATTCAGTAGATAAGTGATCCAGTTGATGTTTTATTTGGTGTGGCATAACCTACTATAGTGAGGCTCAAGTTATAATGGCAGTGTTTGATTAGCAATAGTATTGCTATCCTTGTCTATCATTCAACAAAGTGGATAGCGCTATCTCTTTCTCGCTTTGCTCTGTTGCCAGATCGTCTTTGAACAATGTAGAATTGATAATTGATTAACAAAATATTTTTCCTCCACCTACTGTCAAAAGTAATTACTTACTCCCTGAAACATGATACTAAGTGTCACTTTTTCTCTCTCGGTACTAAAAAACAGAAAAACTCCCAAGGGAGTAAAAGTGACTCCATTTAAATAACATGGGAAGCATCTCTATTTTAGAAACGTACATTTGGAATAGGTCAGAAGGTCTAAGCTCAGATGAGGAAGCATATAGAGTAGTCATTAAACCAACTAAATTCAATACCTCAACCAGACATTTGATCGATATATAAAATTTATGTTTGTATGCTGAAATTATTATTACAAACTTCATATCACTATACTAAAAAAATGTATATATGTTTTTCTTTTATACCATGTTATTCAAAATATCAGCCAACGAATATTACTTATTAACTAATCAAATTTGAAACGGGAACTTCATCATAGCTGTAGTTTTGGCTGTCATTGTTGTTACAACTTTAGCCGACAGATAGTGCTGTCGGAGGAGAACTGTGATTACAAGCCAGCTGTTTCTGTTTAATTTTTAGATTATGTTTTAACACATTGTTTGGTCACATACGTTTTTAAAAATTATTTTATTAGCAGATTTTATAAAAATGTAGGTGGAGGAAAAATGTTGTGTATATCACGAGTGAAAAATGTTTTTTCTCCCTCAGGAAAATTGTTGCCCTCGGCTTCGCCTCGGGCTTCAAACTTTTCCCTCAGGGAGAAAAAACAGCACTTTTCACTCTAGATATACAATAACTATTATCTTGATTATGAAAATTCATCATGAAATTAATGAAAAATATAATTTATTGTTTAATAAAACATACTTGATCATTTTAAACGAGAATAAGAGTTGATATTATATCAATGAACCTGTGACAGCTACCGTCTATAGAAGGCATTGACAAGACAGAGGATCAGCAACGTTGTTATCCCATCTTTCTTCACTGCCATTATAACGTGGGCCTCACTACAGTATCCAGTGAATGCTTCATTTGATTGAACATAACTTACTATTTGGGCTACTTTGGACAAAATTAAGATGTGGAGAAAAAGATTCTTACAAAATATGGAAGGAGTTCTGAGCAACAGCCTGTTATATTGTATTATTTGTTTGCTTCATCCAGTGAATGAATGAATGAAGTGGGTGACAACGTAGTGGAACATTGAATTCTATTGTATGAAAACATAGGCTACTCCAGTATTACATGAACTGAATGAAAAATTGATAATATGTGAACAATAAATTAATTCACGAATAACATGTACATTGGAATCACTCCGCGTGGTAATAGTATATTTCGCACCTATGGCCGAAAATGAGACTTTTCCGGCTCGAAATCAGTTTTCAAGTCCAAGGCCGTAGGCCGAGGATTAAAAAAGATTGAGAGCCGGAAAAACATTTTTGCCCGTGGTGCGAACGCTATTTTTCGCCACACAGAAAAATAAACAATATATAGGCCTATATGAGAATAATTGTTTATTGAGCACTTGCGAAAGCAAAAGTGGAAGGTCATAGCTCTAGCAAATCTGAGGTAATCTGAATATCAGGAAATTGTCCAAGTATCATAATTTTTTATTCTGATTTGTCTAAATAACCTAAAAGATGATTTTCAATTATGTGGGTGGTTGAGTTTAAACGATTTTTTCTTTCAAATGACAATAAGATGATATTATTATGAATGTTTTAATTATTGAATAATGAACACAAATAATGAAAAGTTTTTTGATCATCTGTTCTAGCACACTTGAAATTTGGCTAATCTGAATGTCAACGTCATCAATGCTTGTTGTTGTCGACTTCGAAAGTTTAGGTTAGAAGTTCTATCCTACTCTGAAAATCGAATTCGGATAGTTTATAATATATCTTATCTGTATTTCATTCATCCAAATAAAATTATAGTATATTATTGCAGAATACTTTATTCAATTCTAGAAGAATAAACTGATTCAGTTTCATAAACTATTTTGTAAACACGTTCACATCAAATTAGAATCAGCTGACTTCAAGGTTATTTCACAGCCCTGGGGCCGTGAAAATTTTACCGGCCTGGTCAGAAAACAATCACTTTCGGCCTCCATATGACGCACGAAAAACAGTTCATTACATCCAAGTGTGGCGAAAAGAATTTTTCGCCCCACTTGGATGTAATGAGCTGGTTTACGTGCGTCATATGGAGGCCGAAAGTGATTGTTTTCTGACCAGGCCGGTAAAATTTTTACGGCCCTAGGGCTGTAAAATAACCTTGAAGTCAGCTGATTCTGATTTGATGTGAACGTGTTTACAAATAGTTTATGAAACGGAATCAGTTTATGCTTCTAGAATTGAATAAAGTTTTTGCAATAAGATACTATCATTTTATTTGGATGAATGAAATACAAATGAGATATTATGAACTATTCAAATTCAATTTTCAGAGTATAATAGAATCTAACCTCAAACCTCCTAGTAAAGCGTTTATCACGGAACATGGTGGATAAACGGAATCATTTCATACTTCTAGAATTAATAAAGTATTCTGTAATAATATACTATCATTTTATTTAAATGAATAAAATACAGATAAGATATATATTATAAACTATTCAAATAATTCGATTTTCATAGAAGGATAGAACTTCTAACCTAAACTTCCATTGACATTCAGATCACATCAGATTGGCCGAATTTCAAGTGTGCTAAAACAGCTGATCAAAAACTTTTTCAAGTGTGATAAACCAGCTGATCAAAAACTTTTTCAAGTGTGATAAACCAGCTGATCAAAAACTTTTCATTATTTGTGTTTATCATTCAATAATTAAAACATTTATAATAATATCATCTTATTGTCAATTGGAAGAATAAAAAGTATAAACTCAACCTCTTACATAATTGAACATAATCTTTTAGGTTATTTAGACAAATCAGAATAAAAAATAAAAATACTTGGACAATTTCTTGATATTCAGATTTGCTAGAGCTATGACCTTCCACTTTTGCTTTCGGAAGTGCTTATAATAGACAATGAGAATAATTATTATTCTCATATATATATTGTTTATTTTTCTGTGTGGCGAAAAATTACGTTCTCACCATGGGCAAAAATGTTTTTCCGGCTCTCAATCTTTTCTAGTCCTCGGCCTACGGCCTCGGACTTGAAAACCGATTTCGAGCCAGAAAAGTCTCATTTTCGGCCCTAGGTGCGAAATATACTATTTCGCCCCACTTGGATGTAATGAGCTGGTTTTCGTGCGTCATATGGAGGCCGAAAATGATTGTTTTCTGACCAGGCCGGTAAAAGTTTTACGGCCCTAGGGCTGTAAAATAACCTTGAAGTCAGCTGATTCTGATTTGATGTGAACATGTTTACAAAATGGTTTATGAAACGGAATCCGTTTATGCTTCTAGAATTGAATAAAGTATTTTGCAATAAGATCCTATCATTCTATTTGGATAAATGAAATACAAATAAGATATTATAAACTATTCAAATTCAATTTTCAGAGTATAATAGAATCTAACCTCAAACCTGCTTTTAATCGTACTGCGTACTGCGTTTAATCGTTTATCACGAGACCTGGTGGATAATTTTCGAACTACTTGGCAATATCCATGGTGCTAAACGTTTTTACAAATAGTTTATGTAACGTAATCAGTTTATGCTTCTAGAATTGAATAAAGTATTCTGAACGGAATCAGTTTATGCTTCTAGAATTGAATAAAGTATTCTGCAAAATAATACTATCATTTTATTTGAATGAATGAAATACAGATAAGATAAAATATTATAAATTATTCAAATTCGATTTTCAGAGTAGGATAGAACTTCTCAACGTTAGTAGACAGAAGGTTGATCACTAACAGGTGAAAGATTCGAAGTGGTGGGGGAAACGCCAGCGTGACGTCACGTGTAGTAAAAAAGTGATAGAGTAACCACACTGAGCATACAGTTTATTCACTGTATCTTCAAATACATCGTCGTTTAATCCCCTCAAGATTGACCTAGAACTTAAAAATTCTCCATACTTATAGCGATTGAATCACTGATTCTAATGATGTTGTTAAATACTTCAAGTTCATTCAACTTGTATGAATAAAGTTAAGTTGAAAGTTTTTCAAGAATCTAAAAACGTGACACGAAAAAGTTAATAAGCTGGAAAAGCGTTAGTAGACAACGTTATACTATTATAATTTCAGATTAACCCATAAAAAATCTTGATAAGCCAATGCATTGCAATAATCCGATAAACCGATTCCAATAAATCCGAAGAATTTCATTCATATAAATGCACTGAACATATGCTGGTATCGAGCACATGTTCTACGAGAATCAAAATATCTCATCCCCGAAATTCACAAGCTGATGTATAGCCAAACTACAAAATATATACACGACCTAGAAGATGAAGAAACCTTAAGGATTTGAAAGGGAAGGTTAGGAGGTGGGGTTTTTGCTTTTATATGGCAAAATACTTGTATTATTCGAATGTTTTGATAATTATTGTAAAGCAGAAACAGAAATCTTGCATGTCAGAAAATGTTTGTGTTATATAATTTGACTATACGTCACCGTATGATTCTCAAGGATGCGATATTCTGCCTACTCTGTACTACAGCCTACGTCACGGCTGCAATTCCCCCACTCCAATTGCATTTCAACTAAAATACTATAGATGAGTGACCAACCTTCTGTCTACTAACTTTGAGAACTTCTAACCTAAACTTCCGAAGTCAATGACAACAAGCATTGTTGACGTTGACATTCAGATTGGCCAAATTTCAAGTGTGCTAAAACAGCTGATCAAAAAACTTTTCATTATTTGTGTTTATTATTCAAGAATCAAAACATTCTTAATAATATCATCCCTTGTCATTTGGAAGAATAAAAAGTATGAACTCAACCTCTCACATAATTAAACATAATCTTTTAGGTTATTTAGACAAATCAGAATAAAAAATAAAAATTCTTGGACAATTTCCTGATAATCAGATTACCTCAGATTTGCTAGAGCTATGACCTTCCTGTTTTGCTTTCGGAAGTGCCTAATAAACAATTATTCTCATATTTATATTGTTTATTTTTGTGTGTGGCCAAAAATATCGTTCTCACCATGGGCAAAAATGTTTTTCCGGCTCTCAATCTTTTCTAGTCCTCGGCCTACGGCCTAGGACTTGAAAACCGATTTCGAGCCGGAAAAGTCTCATTTTCGGCCCTAGGTGCGAAATATACTATTTTCATTTAATTTATAGTTCCGGTTTCCTGTTGCATTATTCTCAGAAGCCTCATTATGGCCCACACTTAACACGCATTCTTTTCTCTTCTCCATTGATTTATACAACAAATAGATCATCAAAAATGACAGAGAAAAAATAAGGTAACCTTTTGCTATACTCTCCTTAATTTAGATAAGGTTACACTCATAGTCCAAAATAGGTTAAGTCTTGTAGTATCTAACTCACTGGATTGAGCGAACAAATATTACAATATAACAGTGTAATAGTAGACCCTACAATCATAAATGATGGGTTTCGACAATTATTTGAGTTTCTCATGCAAATACTATAAACCAGAAGGGAGACATTTAGACTTATGACAACAACAATCATTCCACGACCACAAGATAGAACCAATGACATTGGTCAATGACAATGGCCAATGACAATAGTTAATTGTCAATGGCCAATCCAGCCAAGTGCCAATCAAGCTATGGCCAAATTGGTGATTAGGAGACTTGGCCAGATTGGCATGGGTCTGAGGCCTAACGACAGAGGTGGCCTCGCTTTCTCGGTTAATAATATCACAGACAAGGTTTGTATCTGTGTTAATATCATATCGAGGTCCACGTTATAATGACAGTGGAGAAAGATAGCAGAACAACGTTGCCGAACCTCTGTCTTGTCAATGCCTTCTATAGACGGTGGCTGATACAGGTTTATTGATGTAATATTGGCGGTTCATTCTCTTTAAAATAATCATTTATATTTATTGAGCAAGAAATTATATTTTCAATGATTTCATAAGAATTTTCATGATTGAGATGGAATATTTTGTTTTAATTATTAACTAGCAGGTAACCCGTGCTTCGCAAGGTTATTTTTCAAACTTGACGTAATGAAATCTAGAAGAATTCAAAATAGGCCTATAAGAATTCTCGGTTGATTAAGAATCTATAAGCAGCATTTCAAGTGAATCAGTCCAGTAGTTCAGACGTGATGATGCGTCAAACATAATTTCCCTATCCTCTACACGTGTATACGTCTTTAATCCAGTTCTTTCCTCTATTATAGTATAGAAGATAATAGATAGATGGACATATCATTCATCTTATCTATCATCTTCTATACTATAATAAAGGAAATGAATGGGAATACATTTTGAATGGTTTGCGATATCGATGTGCGGTTTTCACCATACCTTTTCTCTGGAAATCCTGTATCGGAATCATGTATCATATGACCACCTTTCAATTAAAATAAGAAGTTGGATTCAAAATGGTAGTTCCAAAATGGTGGAAAAAATTTGGGTGCGACGGAAAACCTGTTTTTAACATTCGAAAAAGATCCCCAATCATACTATCTTCTAATTTCCCTTTAAGAGAAATTTCTGCTGCTTCCTTACAACAACTGAAAGCATGACAAATAATTGAAGACTTACAAACTGAAAACTTGATGTAATCAAATATTGAAGAATTTAAATAGGTTTATAACCATCCTCGGTTAAGCAAGAATCTATATGCAAAATTTCAAGTTAATCCAGTCCAGTAGTTCAGACGTGATGATGCGTCAAACATAATTTTCCTAATTTTTATATTAGCGGTTCATTCTCGTCTAAAATAATCAATTAATTCTATTAAGAAAGAAATTATATTTCATAATGAATTTCAATGATTAAGATGAAATATTTTGACAAGTAAGTATGTTGATTTAGGAATAATATTTTTCAATAATTTTATAATGATTGTTGGCATTCCTGGTTTGAGTGTAATTAGTTGAAAGCTCGATCTGAAAATCAGAAAACAAGATTCTTGTTAGAAGGGACTCAGGGTGAAACAGAATTAATTTGAAACGAGAATCCTAATGAATGCTGTAAATCACCCCGAAGACTTCTGCTACTGCAAATATTCACAACAGGGTACATAAATTATAATAATTTCCATTAATAGCATTTGAACAAATGCTACTTTCAATTTATTTTTAACAGTGAACAGGATTATGTGAAACGAGATTTATGAGAAACTAATTTATGTGAGACGAATTAATTATACTGTATTATCAATGAATAATTCACGGACGGGTTTTAGAATTAATGTAGTACGGGACTTGAATGTGTAAAGCGGGTGCATACACTGCGCCTTGTATTCATAGTAATGTCCAGTCCTCGTTATAATTGATTGATTGAGTACTTTATTTATGTAGATTACAATATACTGGCTTATACACTTATATACAATAGCTTACAATACAGCAAAATTATAGATGAATTTACATAATATAGACTAAGAAAATAATTATTGAACTGTATATGATATGAAAAAGTAATTCTAATATAATAACTATAGATATTATTTGTTATGCATCTACATAATAGCAGTGGAGAAAGATGGGAGAGCAACATTGCCGAACCACTGCCTCGTCAATGCCCTTTATAGACGGTAGCGATACAGGTTTATCGATGTAATATTGAATGCTCATTCTCGTTTAAATATCAATTACATTTTATTAAGCAATGAATTATATTTTTAATAGTTTCATAATGAATTCCCTTAATTAAGATGAAATATTTTGTTCATTAATGATTTATTCTACATTGTTGAAAGACGATCTGCTACAGAGCAAAGCGGGAGAGGGATAGGGCTATCCGATTTGTTGAATGATAGACAAGGATAGCAGAACCATTGCTAATCAAACACTGTCATTATAACGTGGACCTCACTTTACCAGAGACTAGTACATGATTTTGAAGATATCTCTTTTTACTTTCCTTGCCATATTACCATAGGTAAGGAAAGTATTGCTTTCCGAAAAAAATTGAGGTACCCCAATTTCTATATTTCTATACGTTTCAAGGTCCCCTGAGTCCAAAAAACCTGGTTTTTGGGTATTGGTCTGTATGTATGTGTTTGTGTGTGTGTGTGTGTGTGTGTATGTGCGTCTGTGTACACGATATCTCATCTCCAAAATTTGGAACTTAAGGTCCTTTCACTATAAGGATCCGACACGAACAATTTCGATCAAATGCAATTCAAGATGGCGGCTAAAATGGCAAAATTTTGTCAAAAATGGGGTTTCCGTGATTTTTTGGAAACGGCTCCAACGATTTTGATCAAATTCATTCTTAAATAGTCATCGATAAGCTCTAATCAACTGCCACAAGTCCCAATCTGTAAAAATTTCAGGAGCTCCGCCCCATCAATGCAGATAGATTCCCAATTATCAGGCTTCAGATACATTGAAACGAAAAAAATCAAGTGGAGTAGATTGAGCATGAAAATCTCTACAATTAATGTTCAGTAACATTTCACCTAAAATTGAAAATAAGCTTTAAATTCGAGAAAATGTGATTATTCAATTGCAAATTTTGTTGTTCTATTAAATCATTCACTATGAAGAGATAGCAGACCTCATGTGTGTCTCCAGCGTTATTACCCTGTCACCAGCTGGCTCAAATATTTGAATAGTAGACTTGAGATGCGCGGGAACACTAGCGTCAGGTAATCAATTTCCATAACGGCAAGGAAAGTTGTGTGAGTGCGCCACACCAGATTTTTAATTGGGCAATAAATTATATTTTTTAATAGTTTCATAATGAATTCCCTTGATTAAGATGGGATATTTTGTTGATTAATGATTTATTCTACATTGTTGAAATACAATTCGGCCACAGAACAAAGCGGAGAGGGATAGGGCTATCCGATTTGTTGAATGATAGACAAGGATAGCAATACCATTGCTAATCAAACACTGTCATTATAACGTGGACCTCACTTTACCAGAGACTAGTACAATGTACTGATGTCATGATATTGCAGATATCTCTTTTCTATCACCATAGAGAAATAATAGCGTAAGTAGATATTTCTTGGTATAGGGCGTTTATGTAGCAACTTTTACTGTTATCTCAAGCCAATAATTACTGTCGATTATTGTCGATTTTTACTGTTTTGTTGGGGTGAGAGGGTATGAACGGCACAATATGAGAGACTACCAGTGTTACACAGCTTCACGGGAAAGAATTGCATGAACTATCGGCTTGAGATAACAGTAAGAGTCGCGACATAAACGCCCTATACCATGGGATATCTACTTATGCTATTACTGAAACTGATAAGCAACATAGCTAGAACAAATGGAAATTTCAATAAGCCAACAAACATGCTAATTATATGTCGAAACCGTTCTGTGCGCAGCTTATGAGTAGGTTGAAGTATCAATTTACTGTTTCGTTGACCATATTGATGGATATTATTTCAAACAATACAATAATTGAATGACGACTACGATGATGGTATTATTATATTGTTTGTTGATTGAAATTTCTCGTGCTCCAAAATTCGTGCTTCAATAATGCAGTTTGATAATTTAACTACAGTACAATAAAGCCAATACAATATAATTATTATTATTTCAAGTTTACATTCTAACTTTACATTTGGAAATTCAATTAACAGATCTGTTAACGGGGAACGATTATGATGATGATAGAATATTGTAATTTGAACAGTTTCATTGTGATAGATGTGTCCCAAAGTTTTAGGAATGAATGGATTACAATTTATTACCACTTCATGGTAAGAAATACTAGCAATAATTTACACCAATTTATTGATTCATTCAATAAGTACATCATAAAAATGATAGGGAGAGAAAAAATAAGGTAACCTTGTGCTATTCCTCTCCCAAATTCAGATTAGGTTACACATAGTCCGAAAAAGGTCGTCTTGTGGTTGTTTACTTCACAAATTTTTCAGTCCTTAATTGATTTCACAAAGTAGATTTTTTAATTCAAATGCTTCAAAATCAAACATAGAAAGCAATTCACATTTTTATCACTGAAATAGGTGATATTTAGATATTAGAGAAATAATTCCATTTCTAATAATGATACATCACAATCTTGTGAACATTGTGCCTTTCGCTAAACATTCAGCAGCAGTGGCGCAGTTGTGTGCCTTTACCTTTATAAAGATGATAAAGAAGATAATTTTGAATAAAATTTAGAATTTAGAAATAGGCCGACACATCTAGAAAATACCTGAGTCTATACCTAATTCATGCAGGTGAACGGCTAGAGTCAAGAAAACTTCAATTAATATGCCATGCCTGATTTAATAGGTTTATACTATAGAATAACACTACAATTTGAAATAATTGAAAAACAAACAGCTTCAATAAACATTGGCAACTAAAAACGAACAACAGAAAAAACAATTTCATGTTACTTTGGTGACATTCTTCATCTGATTCGGGGGGGCATTACTATCCCGTTTAGATAGCAATACGTCACAAAAACAAACAATATCAGTCATCAAAAACCAGTTAATTTCAACATAAAATTACTCAGAAAGAAAAGCCGTTGAACCCAAGTTTCGTCATAGTAACCCATAAAACCCATTTCATAATATTTTGAATCCCCACTTTTGATTGACATTCTCGAATGAACCTTTGTTCACTACACTGCACTTTCGTTGGTCTGTACGTTGCTTTATCGTCGGGGTACAGTACCTTGTTTTTGGCGGTGAACTTTTACCGGTTGAATTTGCTTGACGGCGACGTCCTCTTACGTCCCTAGACCTGTCGTCTGAACGGGTGTCTTGAAGCGGTGTTGCATAAAGTTGCGGAACCAAAGGGTGTGGTAGTACAAGAGTTGGTTGGGGACACACATGAACCGCTGTAAATAAATGTTTACAGCATTAATTTCTAACTCTTCCTACAATTCATCAAAAGCTAAAACAGGAGTTATCTATTGATTACAATTCATTAAATTCTCTCATTCTATTGGAATCCTCATTTATATAGATTTTTATCTTTAATAAATAAAATTAGTAGAAACATAGAAAAAATAATTTAAATTGTATTAAAATTTGAACATTCATTAATATTAATTTCATGGAAAAGAAAAACTTCTTCTTCGTCTATTAAGATTTCTATCATAAAAATTTACTAAATCGTTCGAAAGCCTTAATGACATAAGAAAACAGAGTCAGAAAAATATAAATTATAAAATGTCATAAACTCAATATGAACATAATCTTAAAAATTTCATTCCAATTTAAAGGCTATCTTCCTACTTTCAGCAATACTCTACGATAATATATCTCCAGAAACAATAACTCAAATGTAACGTAACTGAAAACTTTCTATACTTCTTTAGAAAAAAAAATTTATAATTATCTTCCATCACTAATAAAATCAAAAGGATTATTCTCAATCAATATTATTACTTGAAAAATAACAGGCTTAATTAATTCAATACTCTTATGGAAGTTTCAATCAATTAAATCCCAAATTTATTTTAAACCTATTTTTACGTACCTTAGCGGTATTTGAAGAAAAAATTATTCGTACATGATGAAGAAACACAATTAACTTTCAGGACATGGCACTACTAGAAAATTTAAACTTTAATAAAAATAAAACTAGCTCCTACATTAACTAATGAATAAACTTATAAACTGCCAAAAAGGGGAAACATAGTGACTAATCTTTATTCTAGTAGCTGCTCCTAGCAACAGTGTCCTCCGAAACGTAATCTGGTCTCTCGACTGGGGAATCCCCACTACTGTATTTAGAAAAGGTCTCCTATTGGGCGAAGGGAATCAATTTGACCAATCGTCGCGTGCTTCTAGAGCCTTGGACCAAATAGTAACTGCAAAATCGGTAGTTTGTTATAATTTCAATGCTTGCTGTTTTCCAACTTATCGCACTCTACGTCGACACGACGTAGCAAGTTTTAGAGATAATTCCAGAATCTACATTCCTCGAGACTCGGACCCAACAAGTTTTAAATATCTATCATGGGAAACTCGAAGTCTGGCCGTTCATAATAGAGAGAGAAAATAATTTATTTCGCTAACCTACGCTTACATAAGGTAGTCTATTAGTCTATTGCGTATTAAATTTACTATTATAACTTGGGAAAAGGCCTGAATTAAAAAGAGTGCTCGGCAAACATATACACCTATTATACATTATGGTAATATTCGACTCAAAATTATATGATGTAGTTGTTTACTTCACAAAATTTTCAGTACTCAATTATAATCATTCTCACAAAGTAGATCTTTGAATTTAGATGCTTCAAAACCAAAATAGAAGAAATATCTCATAGTATATCACTAAAATAGGAAATATTCACATAATTATTTAAGAAATAACTATAGTGAGGTCCACGTTATAATGGTACCTTTTGAAGTGGGTTTCATTCTATCATTTTCTTTATTTTATTGTAGTTTCTTCTGGGTTAGGTCTAGGTTTTATTTGGCTACATGATAGCTCTTAAAAATCTGTGAAAATGTTTAGATTATTAGGTGTTTAAGTTCAGGTTTCATTCGTCTTCATGACTCCTCTTAAAGAACTGTGAGAACTATGTTCGGATTCTATGATGTTATTCATTTTAGATTTTGGAATGGAATTCTATTTTTTTGCTGTGATTCAAGTCTACCTGTTGATTCATTATCCGAGAATGATATTGTAGGTATCTTAGATATATAAAAGCGAAATGGCACCCACTCACTGACTGACTGACTGACTGACTGACTGACTGACTGACTGACTGACTCACTCACTCACTCACTCACTCACTCACTCGCATAACAAAAATCTACCGGACCAAAAACGTTCAAATATGGTAGGTATGTTAGTTGGCCCTTTAGAAGCGCACTAAGAAATCTTTTGGCAATATTTTAACTCTAAGGGTTGTTTTTAAGGGTTTAAAGTTCGTCTTTTAGCATGTATATTCTTCTTCTCCCAATCTCTTAATTATAAAATTGAAATCTCCATATCATATGTTACTATAGAACTATAATCTAGATAGAGTATCTCTTCGAAACAGTTGTTAACAACTGGCAACTAAATTAATAATTTTGTCAGGTTGGCATTAAGTTGAGTTGACTTTGTTAGGTTGGCACCAAGTTGAAGATTTAAATGCATTTATCGCAGAAAAATTGATTGGACACTGCTACTTCAATCCTGGGAATATTATATTACTAGCCGTCAGGCTCGCTTCGCCCGTCATATCCGTTTAGCCAGACGTTCAGTCTGGACCCCCGACTGGATTGTCCTAACATATGTTAAAAATGCTCAATGAAAAATGCAGGCGAGCGAAGCGAGCCTGCTGATCCCATTCTGGACGATCCAGTCGGGCGTCCAGGGGGCGGAGCCCCTGGCTAGACGGATATGGCGAGCGAAGCGAGCCTGACGGCTAGTCAATGTATAAAAAAATAGATCGTATTCTTATCAGTATTAGAATAATGATAATGTTTATTCCATTATGCTTCATTATGATTATTGAAGTCGCTTCAATAATTCAATCATTATGCTTCATCATGATTATTGAAGTCGTTCCAATAATCCAACTCTTGGCCACACAGGAACAGCGGGTGAATGTGGAAATATCTCTTCCACTAAATATGAGAAAAATCATTTTTCTAACCCAGGAGCATCATGGAAGACACTGTTTCTCATTAATGAAAGGCTGTAATTTAATCTACTGTCGGCTGTGATTCAATTTGGCAGCCGAATTCCAAGAATTTCATCTGCGCCCCGGATCAATATTCTGATGATTTACTCTTCGAAGCTGAAGTGTCATCAACAAAATCACGTGATTGAATCGAATTCGATCTGTTTCAAAAAAATGTCAGTGCCTCCAAGATCGTAACACTCGTGTTCCAAGGGGAATCAGATCAAGAAGCATTCTATCCATGAACAATTTATCACACATCAATTTTCCATTTTCCACCACCGCAACATTTTCAGGGCACCGATTTTCCGATCTGAAAGGTTGGCGGCAGTGGGTCGGCTACTGCGCATGCGCGCACCCCATCTTTGCAACCCCGCACAGTCAACAGGTTGTAATCAAAGCAGTGGTTGTATCCGATAATGTATTAGTTGTGTTATCACTGTATATTTCTTGTTTGCTTTATCCGATAATTGGACCTGTTACCTGGAGATCGGCTGCACGTACTCGATGGACCTGCAAACTGAAGGTAAAAATTCACAATAATCAATCTATCCTTGTCTCTCTGAAGTGAGCTCCGGGCGAATTGGACACTCGCTCTCGCTCTGTCACTACATGACTACGCCGTTGTTAATTATTCACTCTCTCTCAGCAGTATTCCACCACTCAATCGTCGATATTCCTGGTTCCACTCCGAAATTGTCAAATATCAACAATTCTTCATTGATTTAAACAATTTTCTCATTTTATCTCCTGAATTTTGATAACAGCAAACTATTCTTTATTGATTCATACGATAAGTACATCATCAAGATGATAGGGAGAGGAAAAATAAGGTAACCTTGTGCTATTCCTCTCCCAAGTCTATTGATATGTCCAAAGCTCCGCCAATTTATGTAGATGCATAACAATATGATTATTATCTATAGTTATTATATTACAAATTGCTTTTTCATATCATATACAGTTCAATAATTATTTTTTTAGTCTATATTATGTGAATTCATCTATAATTTTGCTGTATTGTAAGCTATTGTATATAAGTGTATAAGCCAGTATATATTGTAATCTACATAAATAAAGTACTCAATCAATCAATCAAGTTTAGATTAGGTTACACATAGTCCAATATCACCAATGATATCGACTTGAATACAGTAGGAAATACCAGAGAAAGCATATAAGAATGTTGGAAGAGACTTAGTTTCAGTAGAACAATGTAGAGGAGCTTCAAATTTGAAACTATGACTCCCAACAATATTTATTCGGTAATAATAAATAATTTGATCATAGTTCATAGAATTTGAAGTTGAAAATTACCGTAACCATGAATTATTATCATAGTTTGTTTTAACTTACATGGGAATGAAATAAATTAATATGAAAACTTGTATGAAATAAAAGTACGCATCTTTATTGGGTGAGCATAAATCGTTCGACAAGACAAGACAACTCCTCGTTGCCCAGCTATAATTATAAAACAATTATGGTTTAATATGTCAACGAAATTGTGAAATATTAATTATCAGAAATACAATTTTTTCTCCAATATGTGCATATTTCCTATTTTGGTGACAATAATGTGAAATTTATTTTCTATGTTTGGTTTTGAAGAATCTGAATTTATATTTTGATCATAGTTCATATAATTGGAGTCGAATATTAATATTAATATTCGACTTCAAATTATGATCTATGAATTATTATATTATATGAACTATGATCAAATCTATATAGATAAAAGCGAAATGGCACTCACTCACTGACTGACTGACTGACTCACTCACTCACTCACTCACTCGCAGAACTAAAAATCTACTGGACCAAAAACGTTCAAATTTGGTAGGTATGTTCAGTTGGCCCTTTAGAGGCGCACTAAGAAATCTTTGGTAATATTTCAACTCTAAGGGTTGTTTTAAGGGTTTAAAGTTCGTCTTTTAGCATGTATATTCTTCTTCTCCCAATCTCTTAATTATAATTGAAATTTCCATATCATATATCATATGTTACTATAGAACTATAATCTAGATAGAGTACCTCTTCGAAACAGTTGTTTAACTGCCAACTAAATTAATAATTTTGTCAGGTTGGCATTAAGTTGAGTTGACTTTGTTAGGTTGGCACCAAGTTGAAGATTTCAATGCATTTATCGCGGAAAAATTGATTGCGCACTGCTACTTCAATCCTGGGAATATTATATTACTAGCCGTAAGGCTCGCTTCGCTCGCCATATCCGTTTAGCCAGACGTTTAGTCTGGACCCCCGACTGGATTGTCCTAACATATGATAAAAATGAAAAATGAAAAATGCAGGCGAGCGAAGCGAGCCTGCTGATCTCATTCTTGGACGATCCAGTCGGGGGTCCAGGGGGCGGAGCCCCCTGGCTAGACGGATATGGCGAGCGAAGCGAGCCTGACGGCTAGTCCTATTATATTAAAGCTTCATAAATTTATAGTTATAGTTACTATTATAGTTGAATAATAAGCTCACGAAATTGTGAAATACCAATTATTAGGAATAGAATTATTTCTTTAATATGTGAATATTTCCTATTTAAGTGATAATAATGTGATTTTTCTCTATGTTTGGTTTTGAAGCATCTAAATTTTGAAATCTACTCTGTGAAAATAATTAAGGACTGAAAATTTTGTCAAGTGAACAACTACAAGACTCAACCTATTTCGGACTATGTGTAACCTTATCTAAATTTGGGAGAGGAATAGCACAAGGTTAATTTATTTTTTCTATCCCTACCTTTTTGGTAATATGCTTATTGTATAAATGAATAAACGAATAAAGAATAGTTAATATAATTTCAAGTCAAATATTATCATGATATTATAGTTGAATATCTTCACAAAATCGTGAAATATTAATTATTAGAAATAAAGTTATTTCTTTAATATGTGGATATTTGCTATGTTTGTGATAATAATGTGAATTTTCTCTATGTTTGGTTTTGAAGCATCTAAATTTCAAAATCTGCTTTGTGAAAATAATTGAGGACTGAACGTTTTCTGAAGTGAATAACTACAAGACTTAACCCATTTCGGACTATGTGTAACCTTATCTAAATTTGGGAGAGGAATAGCACAAGGTTAATTTATTTTTTCTCTCCCTACCTTTTTGGAAATATACTTATTGTATAAATGAATAAACGAATAGAGAATAGTTAATATAATTTCAAGTCGAATATTATCATAATATTATAGTTGAATATGATCACGAAATCGTGAAATATTAATTATTAGAAATAAAGTTATTTCTTCAATATGTGGATATTTGCTATGTTAATGATAATAATGTGATTTTTTTCTATGTTTGGTTTTGAAGCATCTAAATATAAAAATGTACTCTGTGAAAATTATTAAGAAATGGAAATTCTGTGAAGTGAACAACTACAAGACTCAACCTATTTGGGACTATGTGTAACCTTATCTAAATTTGGGAGAGGAATAGCACAAGGTTACCTTATTTTTTCTCTCCCTAACATTTTGTATGAATCAATAGAGTGGTGTAAATTATTGATAGTATTTGTTACCATGGAGTATCAATATTGTAATCTATTCCTTCAAAAAACTTTAGAACACATCCATCACAATAAAACTGTTAGAATTAATATATTCTACCGCCTTCACCTGAGTATTCACCCATAAAGGTGACCAAACGAGTGAGTTCCGGTTGCACAAAAACCGATTAAAACCGTGATTAATTTCACGAGAACCAATAAGAGAAGAATTCTTTTTTAGAAGGTCATCCATCTCTGATTGGTTCTCAGAAAGTTAATCACAGTTGAAATTACATTTATTACATTTATTACATTCCTTAATCACAACATCAAATTAATGATTGGGAGAGAATCAACAGGATAAACCCAAAACTGTGACTTATAAACACAAAACTTATTCTACCGGATAAAGCAATATCCATGTAATTCGGCAACATAAGTCCAGTTTCTTCTATTCAGAATAGACGAGACCAAAATGTACAGTAACTACCCAGATGCTACCTAGCATCAAGTGATATCTTGTAGAAATTTTGTGGAGTGAACAACTACAAGACATAACCTATATCGGACTATTTGTAACCTCATCTAAATTTGGGAGAGGAATAGCACAAGGTTACTTTATTTTTTCTCTCCTATCATTTTGATGATGTACTTCTTGTATGAATCAATATAGAATCAATGAAGAATGATGTATTACCAATTATATAGATTTGAAATACAGTAGGAAGGACTTAGTGCCGGTTGCACAAAAGCCGGTTGAATTTTAACCTTGATTAATTCCACGAGAACCAATCAGAGAAGTAGTCTTTCCAAAAACTCCTTCTCTGATTGGTTCTCGTGAATTAAATCACGATTAAAATTAAACCGGCTTTTGTGCAACCGGGCCTTACACACTGTAGAGGAGCTTCGAAGTTGAAACAATTCCTCCCAATAATTTGGTGATGAGTTTCTTGAAATAAATAATTAAATAATAGTCATTATAGTCCGGGGTGAAAAATGTCCATAATTATTGTAGAGTATGTTCACAAAATTGTGAAATATGTATGTATTACAAATGAAATCATAGACTTGAAATACAGTAAGGAAAGGCTTAGCTCCAGTAGGGAAGCTTCGGAATTTTAATTACCATTTCAAGTAATATTTATTCGGTTATGAATATCTCGAAACAAGTCATTAGATCACAGTTCTTATAGTCTGGAAATGTAGTCAGCTACGAACATCATTCCGAAAGTTCAATTGAATAGAAATTTTCATTTAAGCTTTATTTATTTATTTCATAAGTAAAGAGACTAAGTACAATCTAAGTAGAGACTAAGTAAGGAGAAAATATAAGCTACAAGACTTACCTATTTCGGACTATGTGTAACCTTATCTAAATTTGGGAGAGGAATAGTCCAAGATTACCTTATTTTTTCTTTTCCTATCATTTTGATGATGTACTTATTGTATGAATCTATGAAGAATAAAAAATCAATAAAGAATAGAGCAATGAATAATGAGACAAATTGGAATGAGAATAGTATTACAACTGCAAACTTTTCGCCATTCCCAACCTAAAGGTCTGATACGACCTTGTATCAAACGACACACTGTTAATTACTGTCAATTATCAATTCGAGAGTTCTATTTCTCTCAAGCATTATTAATTTATTTTATAAGTGAAAAGCTACAAGACTTAAACTATTTCCCACTATATGTAACCTTATCTGAATTTGGGAGAGGAATAGCACAAGGTTACCTTATTTTTTCCTCTTCCTATCATTTTACTTTCCTTGCCCTATTACCATAGGTAAGGAAAGTATTGCTTTCCAAAAAAAATTAAGTTACCCCAATTTATAAATTTCTATACGTTTCAAGGTCCCCTGAGTCCAAAAAACTGGTTTTTGGGTGTTGGTCTGTATGTGTGTGTGTCTGTGTAAGAGTGTATGTGCGTCTGTGTACACGATATCTCATCTTCCAATTGACCGAATGACTTGAAATTTGGAACTTAAGGTCCTTACACTATAAGTATCCGACACGAACACTTTCGAATTAATGCAATTCAAGATGGCGGCTAAAATGGCGAAAATCATGTCAAAAACAGGGTTTTTCGAGATTTTCTTAAAAACGGCTTCAACGATTCTGATCAAATTTATACCTAAAATAGTCATCGATAAGCTCTATCAACTGCCACAAGTCCCATATCTGTGAAAATTTCAGGAGCTCCGCCCCATCAATGCAGATAGATTCCCAATTATCAGGCTTCAGATACAATTGAAACGAAAAAAATCAAGTGGAATAGATTGAGCATGAAAATCTCTACAATTAATGTTCAGTAACATTTTCACTCAAAATTGAAAATAAGCTTCAAATTCGAGAAATTTGATTATTCAATTGCAAATTATTGTTGATTCTATTAAATCATTCACTATGAAACGATAGCAGACCTCATGTGTATCTCCAGCGTTATTGCCCTGTCACCAGCTGGCTCAAATATTTTAATAGTAGACTTGAGATGCGCGTGAACACTAGCGTCAGGTGATCAATTCTCATAACGGCAAGGAAAGTTGTGTGAGTGCGCCACACCAGATTTTTTCTCTTCCTATCATTTTTATGATGTACTTATTGTATGAATCAATAAAGAATAAATTATCAAAAAAGAATAAACCATGAATAATGAGATAAATTGGAATGAGAATAGTATTACAACTGCAGACTTCTCGACATTTCCAACCTAAAGGTCTGATACGACCTTGTATCAAACGACACAACTGTTAATTACTGTCAATTATCAATTCGAAAGTTCTATTTCTTTCAAGCTTGATTGATTTATTTTATAAGTGAAAAGCTACAAGACTTAACCCATTTCGGACTATGTGTAACCTTATCTAAATTGGGAGAGGAATAGTCCAAGATTACCTTATTTTTCTTTCCCTATCATTTGATGATGTACTTATTGATGAGTCATAGAGAATGAATGATTAAAAATCTGGTATGGCGCACTCACACAACTTTCCTTGCCGTTATGAAAATTGATCAACTGACGCTAGTGTTCCCGCGCATCTCAAGTCTACTATTCAAAGATTTGAGCCAGCTGGTGACAGGGCAATAACGCTGGAGACACACATGAGGTCTGCTATCTCTTCATAGTGAATGATTTAATAGAATCAACAATAATTTGCAATTGAATACTCACATTTTCTCGAATTTGAAGCTTATTTTCAATTTTAGGTGAAAATGTTACTGAACATTAATTTTAGAGATTTTCATGCTCAATCTACTCCACTTGATTTTTTTCGTTTCAATTGTATCCGAAGCCTGATAATTGGGAATCTATTTGCATTGATGGGGCGGAGCTCCTGAAATTTTTACAGATATGGGACTTGTGGCAGTTGATAGAGCTTATTGATGACTATTTCAGGTATGAATTTGATCAAAATCGTTGGAGCCGTTTTCGAGAAAATCACGAAAAACCCTGTTTTTGACAACATTCTCGCCATTTTAGCCGCCATTTTGAATTGAATTTGATCGAAATTGTTCGTGTCGGATCCTTATAGTGGAAGGACCTTAAGTTCCAAATTTCAAGTCATTCCGTTAATTGGGAGATGAGATATCGTGTACACAGACGCACATACACTCATACACACCACACACACACACACACACACACACACCCACACACACACACACACACACACACACACACACACATACAGACCAATACCCAAAAACCAGTTTTTGGACTCAGGGGACCTTGAAACGTATAAAAATTTAGAAATTGGGGTACCTTAATTTTTTTCGGAAAGCAATACTTTCCCTACCTATGGTAATAGGGCAAGGAAAGTAAAAACGAATAAAACAATAAATAATGAGAAAAGTTGGAATTAGAATAGTATTACAACTACAAACTTTCACCATTCCCAACCTAAAGGTCCGATACGACCTTGTATCAAAGAACACAACTGAGCAGCTCGACTTATAAATAGTTGTGAATCGATAGAGTTGTTGTTAATTCTGAAATACTGACGTTTGGGATGAAAGTCTAAAACTGACAGACGTCGGCAGTCGGCACCACTCTCATCTGATGAATAATCTATCGCTATTCTTGTGTGCCTTTGTTGGCAGTTTTACAATAAGGGAGCAGTGCAAGGAAGCAAGAAGGAAAATAGAAGGAAGGAAAAGAAGAAGAAGAAGATGAGAAAGAAGAAAATGAAGGAGGAGGAGAGAAGAAGAAGAAGAAGAAGAAGAAGGAGAAGAGAATAGAATGACTGCCTTTATTTTTGACCTGGGAGGGCAAGTTAGGGCGTAGTCGGCCCTCTCTTACACTCAACCCTCGTAGAAGAGGAAGAAGAAGATGAAATATTTTGTTAATTAATTATTAATTCTGATTTGTTAAAAGACGATCTGGTGATTTATGCTTAATAATTCTATAGTCTGATTTTTACGGTAATATTGGCGTATGAAGGAGGCTCCTTTTCCCTTTTATATTATCCTTGAAATGCAAAATTTCCAAAAACCTTGTACGTCTTCGCGCAATTTAAAGGAACATACCTGTCAAATTTCATGGAAATCTATAACCGCGTTTCGCCGTAAATGCGCAACATAAAAATATATAAACATTTAAACATTGAGAGAAATGCCAAACCGTCGTTTTGAATCTCAGACCTCACTTCACTCGGTCAATTACTTCATGTTCGCATCTTGAGCCAATAGGAGGAAAATGATCAACTATTGTTACTCATTAGGAGTTTAGAAAGCGATTGCCCATATGCTCTTTGTCATGTGTGGACTCTGCGGACAGTCTGTGTATCTTACGCTGTGCTCTGCAGACGTAACACAGACATGTTGGTACGTGATGAAAGCGCTTCACAAAAGCGTAATATTGACTTGAGCTTGTGCCAACTGCCACCAGATGGCAGCAGCTCATATCGTTCAAGATCACCGACATTATGCTCCATGCTGGCAAATTTATTGCACTCACTTTAACTGAGGCGATAGTGTGCTTGCATGCGCGTGCGTGCGTGTGGGAATTGAACGAGCAAACGGGAAGAAGATAAAGCATAACGTGAGCGAAAGCGAGAGACTGTGTTAGAGTGAGGAAACGTGTAGAACACTGAGCTGTGTACAACAATGGAGAAAGTGTTCGAATCTGAAAATAAACGGGAGTCAGGAAAATTAGCTGTTAGACTATTTAGCTAGATTTCCACTCTCCAATGACAGTGGAAGCATTGAGAAAAGAATACTGTAGGTACTATTTAACCGAGCGAAGTGAGGTCTAAGATTCAAGTCCACGGTTTTCAATTACTCTTTATGTTTATTTGTTTATATTTATGTTCCGCATTTACGGCGAAACGCGTCAATAGATTTTCATGAAATTTGACAGGTATGTTCACTTTTTAAATTGCGCGACGACGTATATACATAGTTTTTGGAAATTTTGCATTTCAAGGATAATATAAAAGGAAAAAGGAGCCTCCTTCATACGCCTTCATATAGTCATTCATATAGTCTACAGACTATAGAATTATTCATCATAAATCAGCTGTCTAGTCTTTATATTTATGTTCCGCATTTACGGCGAAACACAGCAATAGATTTTCATGAAATTTGAAAGGAATGTTCCTTTTTGAAATTCGCGTCGACTTATATATACGGGTTTTTGAAATTTTACATTTTAAGGGTAATACAAAAGGAAAAGGAGTCTCCTTCGAACGCCAATATTACCGTAAAGTCAGACTATAGAATTACTCACCATAAATCAGCTGTCGGGTGGATTATTAATTGCTAGCAATGAGACATGCAATTGATAACTTGAAGTAGCATATTATTCTCTATCGACTTTTCTCTGCTTTTAACTCGATATGCTTTTGATAATTGACCGAGGGAAGTGAGGTCTAAGATTCAAGTCGACGGT
>NW_024090508.1:0-29868 GCF_014356525.2 Nilaparvata lugens
CCTATTCTCATTATCCTTTCTCTCCTTCCTCTTCTCTCTCTTCTCTCTCTTCTCTCTCTTCTCTCTCTTCTCCCTCTTCTCCTTCTTCTTATTCTTCTCCTCCCACTCCATAATCAGTTCCAACCATCTTACCATAGTCCCATTCACACCTTAGTATGTGATTCACGATCTCCACCAATGCAAATAATATTCCTAATATTTCATTCTACACTGCAAGATATCTCAATTGCGTGATACAAAATATCTCACATGTCATACAGTTGAAAAAGAGTGTAAAATAAAATAAATGTCGCACACGACAGAAAAAATACTACACTATAGTGAGGTCCACGTTATAATGGCAGTGGAGAAAGATAGATGATCAACGTTGCCGATCCTCTGTCTTGTCAATGCCTTCTATGGAGGGTAACTGATACCGGTTTATTAATGTAATAATAACTGTTCATCCTCGTTTATAATAATTATATTTATTAATTTCATTATAAAGATTGAATATTTCATTAACTACCACATTGTTAAAAGACAATCTGGCAACATAGCAAAGCGAGAAAGAGATAGCGCTATCTGTCAGCTTTGGTTGGATGGAGCACATTAATGTTATCTTACGAGAGATGATGACAGTTTCAACTGAAAATCGAGCTTGTGATATTTGATACTACTTGGCGTATCTTTATTGATGCATCAGGAGTTTGGAGTGCATCTTTGGAGAGATTGCAACATCCGATACATTTTATTGGGTGATATATCTGCCAGAGATATTGTGATAATTTGGCAGAAACATAATGTTCACTGAGTGTGTGTTTCAAAGTTTTTGGAATGAGTTATCAGTTTCTAGAGCTATGATAGGAGCTGGAAAAATCATAATGCTGTATTATTTATTGATTGATATAATAAGCTCATCATCATTTACTTATTTATTTATTTATTACAACAGTCACAAACACGATATTTGGAATAGAAACAGGCAATTGCCCAAAACTTCTTCAATTCCTTGATTTTGGCACATAAATAGTCCTAAGTGAGGTTAAGTTTAAAATTTCTGTTTTCACCAAAGAGAATACGTATTCGAGATATGACTGATGAATTTTGAATTTCGAAGGGTTGATAAGAGCCGGAAATAACACTAAACAATCCGAAAGTTTCAATAATATTAATATCATAATGATAGGTAGAGAAAAAATAAGGTAACCTTGTGCTATTCCTCTCCCAAATTCAGGTAAGGTTACACATTGTCCGGAATAGGTTGAGTCTTGTAGTTGTTTACTTCAAAACGTTTTTGGTCCTTATTTTCACAAAGTATATTTTTAGGGCCGGTTTCCGAGTTCGGGATTCAGCTAAGTTCTAGACTTTATAGAGATGAAGTCAGAAAATTGGCTTTCCAAAACGGGGCGTAGTCGCAGTAAATAGAATAAATCTTCACTTACCCATTTCTATAATAATTGAGAACGTTTCTCCTTGACGAAATGAAATATTTCTAAATAATTCAAAATAGCAGAAACGTTACACTATTTTCTCCTTATTTCATTTAGTGATCAATTCTAGTTTTTTGGAGATTCAATGACTAAATTCAATTACGTGACTTTGACAATGACTAAAACTACGCTCCGTTTCAGAGAGCCGATTTTCTGACTCCAGCTGTTCAGAGTCTAGAAGTTAGCGAAATCCCGAGATCGGAAACCGGCCCTTATAGCTGTGCAAAGGCTAAAAATAAACTTTCTACTGTTGATATTTTTCAACTTGTATATCAACAAGCTATAAAAATGAAAAAGTTTTCTCAGGTAAGTATTTTTTTCCCGATCATTAATTTTAGAGATATGAGCGCCTAAAGATTAAATTTTTGGGACAGAACATTATTCAAGTTCGGTAAGATATAAATTCTTGAGATTTAGAGGATAAATTCTTCGTGGTATTGTTGATCTAGTAAATCAAGAATTTCCTGAAAATATCAATTTTTGAGAAAGTTATTCAATTTACTAAAAATGACCAAAATCAACTTAATTTGAGTTATTTTTGGTCATTTTTTGTAAATTGAAAATATTCTTAAAAATATTGTTATTTTTAGGAAATTTTTATTCTACTAGATCAACAATACCATATAGAATCTCATGGATTTATCTCTCACCGAACATGAAATGTTCTGAATGTTCAGTCGCTTATATTTTCAAATTCAAATTAAAATTTATTCACACTCATAATACATATACAGAAACCAATAGAGTCTAGCTTGACAAATACAACAATAACCATCTAGAATTTGATAATAGATAGTAAGTTATAATATTAATGTGAACAATAACTGCTCACAAAGTGCTTCATAAAGCCCTTGTCCGTGAACAGGAGTTGAGGTTCAATCGGGATATAAGAGGAGAAAAAAGCCCACACACACACACACACACACACACACACACACACACATACACACACACACACACACACACACAACACACACACACACACCACACACACCACACACACACACCACACACACACACACAACACACACACACACACACACACACACACATTCAATCACAAAGAATGTTTTTTTCATTTCATTTCATTTTCATCATAATCAAGTAATTTTATTGATTGACTGTAGCATTTCCTCTCTTTAAATATACTTATATTATGAAATGTAGTTCAAACTGCAAAAAAATGGGAGGAAGAATCACCAGTATAATTTTCGCATCAAAATAATTCATGACAAGAGAGGAAAAAAAATGAAATATGAGACATAACAGTGATAAATAAAACAATATTCCAAAAAGTAATGATCGAAAAAAAATGTTTTTCTGAGAAAACTTTCTCATTCTGATAGCTTCATGATATCCTGATCGAATAACTTTGAAAAATATCACCTGTGAAAATTTACTTTTAGCCTTTGCACAGCCTTGTACATCAGAATTGAAACCGTTTTTGAAACAAGCCTGTGGTAATTTTCTGGTAGCTATGTTATGTTAAATGATTGAGCCTTTTCAAATGAGGGTATGATCACATTATATATATATATATGTGCAAGTGCATGCGTTGTCATACATGACCAAGCTCACAGATAAGAATCAAAATGTGGAAAGAGCAATAGGAACATTCACACTGGAAGCGTGCACTTGCTGGTTCCGTTCAGTGTGAGCAGCTACATGCAAGTCACAACGTGCTCCAACCAATGGCTCTTTCCGAATTTGGACTCTCGGCTCACGCATCATCTCACCTGCACTTGTTCATACACGCATCCAATGGCATCATAACCTTATTACACACAATAAGAATCTTCTTTATTCCACAATACAGCAAGTACAAAAATGATAAATAATAATATGGAATATAAAATACAAATTATCAAGTACTTAGATTAGGGTTTCATATTATACATTACGGAATGAGCCTACATGGGCACTGTGGCCTGTGCGTAGTAGACTCGAGTTGCTAAAAAAAGTAAATTCGTATGGCTTTTGTTGGTGGAGAGTCCCTTGCGGGAAGGTCCCACCGCCTGAATATATAATTTAAGCCGTCAATGGGCCTTACGACTGTCATACTTCAGCCGGGACCGACAATTTAACGTGCCCATCCGATAACACGGGTTGCTATCGAGTTGGTATTTCAAGTAGAGTGAATCTCATGAAGGGGAAGAAGAAGGAGAGCCTAAATGAATTTAATAGATGAGGGTCATACTAATTTCATTCAAATGATTGTCATAGTTTCGTAGTATTGTAGAAAGTCATTCTATACTGTTATGTCCGTCTGTAAACGTATATAGCCAGTCTGTATCGTAGAGTCAGTATTGATATAGAGTCAGTAGAAGTCATGTTAATTATGAAGTCAGGTGAGTCCGCCGCCCGCCAAGACCAGAGCCACAGTCTTCTTATCACTTATTTCAAACAACCAATATTTCAATCTTTTTTACTTTCCTTGCCCTATTACCATAGGTAAGGAAAGTATTGCTTTCCGAAAAAAATTAAGGTACCCCAATTTCTAAATTTCTATACGTTTCAAGGTCCCCTGAGTCCAAAAAACTGGTTTTTGGGTATGTATGTGTATGTGTGTGTGTGTGTGTGTGTGTGTGTGTGTGTGTGGTGTGTGTGTGTGTGTGTGTGTGTGGTGTGTGTGTGTGGTGTGTGTGTGTGTGTGTGTGGTGTGTGTGTGTGTGTGTGTGTGTATGAGTGTATGTGCGTCTGTGTACACGATATCTCATCTCCCAATTAACGGAATGACTTGAAATTTGGAACTTAAGGTCCTTTCACTATAAGGATCCGACACGAACAATTTCGATCAAATGCAATTCAAAATGGCTGCTAAAATGGCGAGAATGTTGTCAAAAACAGGGTTTTCCGTGATTTTCTCGGAAACGGCTCCAACGATGTTGATCAAATTCATACCTAAAATAGTCATCAATAAGCTCTATCAACTGCCAAAAGTCCCATATCTGTAAAAATTTCAGGAGCTTCGCCCATCAATGCAGATAGATTCCCAATTATCAGGCTTCATATACAATTGAAACGAAAAAAAATCAAGTGGAGTAGATTGAGCATAAAAATCTCTACAATTAATGTTCAGTAACATTTTCACCTAAAATTGAAAATAAGCTTTAAATTGGAGAAAATGTGATTATTCAATTGCAAAATATTGTTGATTCTATTAAATCATTCACTATGAAGAGATAGCAGACCTCATGTGTGTCTCCAGCGTTATTGCCCTGTCACCAGCTGGATCAAATCTTTGAATAGTAGACTTGAGATGCGCGGGAACACTAGCGTCAGGTGATCAATTTTCATAACGGCAAGGAAAGTTGTGTGAGTGCGCCACACCAGATTTTTTGAAAATTGCAAGACTTGCAGCTGAAAAAATGTTATTTTGCGGAAATAATCTCTTGAGATTACGATATTATTACTTGGGATAAGAAGAAACAATTAATTATCAAGAAATTTCAATTTTTTTTATCAGTAGCCCTAACCAAAAAGTTGAAGATCAACCTTATAAATCGTTTTGTTCTCTATTTTTTGAAATTGAAATATTGCATCTACCTGAGGTTGATATCACATTTATTCTCCAATAAAACCGATTAATTTATAGACTCGACAACCTCTAATGTTGGTATTGTACCCATCTATTAAAGTCTTCCATGTAAATAACAGGGCAACCACACTAGTTTAATGTAGACTCTTAGCAGTCCTCATGCAAATAACATGAATACTCACCATTGATTCAACTAATGCTGACAATCTAGAATGATTCCTCCATGTCATGAGAAAGGTGTTGGAGACGCGTTTCAAACCGCGGCCGTGTGTTGCCCATCTTCAACCCGGGTTTAATTGGCGATAAAGTTTTACGATTGTTAGTTACCGATATACGGAACTCGTCCTAAAGCTTTACAGCTTCCTCGTCTGGGTCCTATATCCGTCTTTGTTTCTCATTATCATTTTTTCTTCTTCTTTTCCGTCCCTTCTTCTATAGTGAGGTCCACGGCATTGGAGAAGGATAGGGAATCAACATTGCCAATCCTCTGTCCTGTCAATGCCTTCTATAGACGGTAGCTGATTGATGTCTAACTGTTCATTCTCGTTCAAAATAATCAATTGTATTCTATTAAGCAAGAATCTTTATTTTTCAATAATTTGATAAAGAATTTTCATCATTAAGATGGAATATTTTGTTAGTTAATTATTAATTCTTTATAATTCTCCATTGTTAAAAGACGATCTGGCAACAGAGCAAAGCGAGAAACAGATAACGCTATCCACTTTGTTGAATGATAGACAAGGATAGCAATACCTTCGCTAATCAAACACTGCCATTATAACGTGGACCTTACTAAAGCTATCTGTATCTTCTCTCTGCACATTTCACCTCTTCAAGAACTGTCTCCAAAAACCATCAAAATTCACCAATTACTCCTTATAATCAAAACTATGTTCAAATGTAGTTTTGAATATTGAATACTATTTTAACTCAAATTATAGAGAAAAGATAACATCGTAAATTGTCCCATGTTAAAGGGCGTTTATGTTTCATATTTCACCGTTAACTCAAGCTGATTGTCATAGTTGTAGTTATTTTTGATGAAGCTATGTGTTGCTGGTAGTCTCTCATATTGTGCTGTTCTTACACTCTCACCCCAACAAAACAGTAATAATAGACAGTAGTCGACAGTAATCGGCTTCAGTTAACAAAAATAGGCTTGAAATTTAGAACATATACTACCTTTACCATGGGATAATTATATACTTATTCTATCTTCTCTCTATGCTTAAATTCTCTGAAGACTTAAATGCATGGAAAAATTACGAAAATCTAGTGTATAAATCTTGTGAATTGCCAAATATAATTTCCCAATCATCGATTAATTAATATGATAAATGAATTCCCTCTTCAAAACCTAGAAATCTCACATTTTAGATAAATATTCCCCAAATTACGCCACATCTACGTGCAATATAACGTTTCATAACCTATATCACGTAATATCATAGATTTATCCGGCGATAATCTATGATAATAGTGGGTGAACTCATTCTGAGCAAGGTACTCTACTTTTCTAGTGTGTGAGAAGTAGTTTTTATGGTCTAAACTATAAAATAGCATATAGTTTGATAGGTTTATTTGTATGCATCTAATAAACAAAAGGGTATAGCAAATGCCACATGACCCACATATAGATATTTGATGCATGTAATGTAATACATGAATGCTGATTATGTATAGATATACAATATATGCTGGGTAACAATCGATTGATAAACATAGATATCTGACACATGTTATATACTACAAATCATATGTATAGATATTGAGATACCTGTAAAGGATCACATGAATATAGATATAATGTAGTATGTAATAAGTGGGTTACCTATGAGTCCTTTCACTTTATTAGGCCAGTGGAGTTAACATGATCACATCCTATATATCTCAATTCACCTACCGATATAATGAGAAAATGTGCAGAATTAAATGAGTGCACTTTATGCAGTTGGGCTGGATGCAATTGTGCGAGTGCAAGTGCACCTAGTTGCATTCAAATTCGAATCAGCATTAATCAAAATCTCAATTACTGTACATAATCTATACTTTGGCTCGTGTGTATGTACTATAGTGAGGTTCACGTTATAATGGCAGTGCAAGAATATGGGAGAACAGTGTTGCCGATTCTCTGCCTTGCCACTGCCTTCTGTAACATTCTATTGGACAAACTCATTCATTCTTGACTATCATTAACTGTTATTTCTTGTTTAATTCACTAATTTATGTTTGGAATAATAATTTATATTTTGTTCATCAGGAAAATATATTTACCAATAAGTGAATCATACATAATCATTATTGAGATGGGATACCTTGTTAATTAATTACGGTACATTGTTAAAAGCGATCTGGAAACTTTGCAGAACAAGGAAAGAATATCGCTATTTCCCCTGTCGGATGATAAACAAGGATATAGCAACACCAATGTGAATCGAATACTGTCATTATAGCGCGGACCTTATTGTAGCTGATGGTTGTAACAACAATATAGCGGTTATAATGTCTTTTTTCTTTAGGACTACTTTTAATATAAATACAAGTAAAAAATATTAATCTCAGCACCCTTTTAAATTATTTCGTTACGACATGTTTTGGCTTCTAATGCCATTTTCAAGAAATTTATAACAGCTATACTATATGATAGTTACTATTATTGATTTATTCTTAGTTCACTTGAAAGTTTTAATATTTATTTATTTATTTATCACCTTGTTTACGAATATTTAACATGAGGAAAGGCACAACAGGCTCATGCTCAAAACTGTCCCATTTCCATTATTACTATGCTGTCCAAATCAAAATGTTGGTTATGTCACTTCACTTTTCAAAATACAATTGTTATAGTAAATTGATTATATAATTTAATCTTGGTTACAGTGATATTTAGAATCGTTTTTCACTAGTATTATCTTTCATCATAAGGGATATGGGATAGAGGGATAAGGTATGGGATAAGGGATAGATATGGTATAGGGCGTTTATGTTCCAAATTTCACTGTTAACTCAAGCCAATAGTCCTAGTAGTTGTTTTTGGTAAAGCTATGGGACGCTGGTAGCATAGAGAAACGATAGCATAAGTAGATATCCCATGGTATAGGGCGTTCATGTCGCAACTTTTACTGTTATCCCAAGCTGATAGTTTACGTAGTTCTTTCCTATGCAGCTGTGAGACGCTGGTAGTCTCTCAAATTGTGCCGTTCATACACTATCACCCCAACAAAGCAGTGAAAATTGACAATAATCGACAGTAATCGGCTTGAGATAACAGTAAAAGTTGCGACATAAATTCCCTATACCATGGGATATCTACTTACGCTATTGTTTCTCTATGCAGGTAGTCTCTACCTGCGTAGAGACTAGCGTACTACTGTACTTTCTCACACTCTCAACCCAAAAAAACAGTAATATTTGACAGTAGTCGACAGTAATTAGCTTGAGATAACAAAGAATGAGCTTGAAATTTGAAAATAGAATTCTAACATATAGTATACTATCTTTTTAATTCGATTGTCATTTAGTAGATAAATAATCTATAAGTTTATTCTCTGTATTTCGGAGGGGGTTTCAAGTCTCCACAACTATCTTACATAGAAATAGATCTGAAGAGAGAGACTAGTTTAGGTAGTTACACCCAAGGCCAATGGAAATCGAGTTATTTTCTAAGCTCTCCAATATCTGTAAGTTCAAGCCAAACCCTCCACAGATAAAGCAGTCAATCCTTCAGTGATGTCTACGTTATAAAGGCAGTGTTTGATTAGCAATGGTATTGCTATCCTTCTCTATCATCCAAAAAAGCGGATAGCGCTATCTCTTTCTCACTTTGCTCTGTTGCCAGATCGTCTTTTAACAATATAGAATTGATAATTAATCAACAAGATATTCCATCTTCATTAGAAAAAATTCATTATGAAATTATTGAAAAATATATTTCCTTGCTTGATAAGATATAATTAATTATTTAAAATGAGAATGAACAGTTGATATTACATCAATAAACCTGTATCAGCTACCGCCTATAGAAGGCATTGACAAGACAGAGGATCGGAAACGTTGTTCTTCTATCCTTCTCCACTGCCATTATAACGTGGACCTCACTATAACAAACCTGGCTCATTGCAATTCAAATCACAAGTGAAGTGTAAAACAGAGAAGAAAATTGCATCAGATTTGTGAGACTAACAAAAAAGTTGCATAAAAAATATAATACAACCGAAGAAGTGCACAACTTTTAATGAAATCGTTGGGTAGACACTTCCAACCAGTGATGCAGTTCTGAATAAATCAGGAAGAACGTAAACTGTAACTAAATAAATAAATTAAACAACAAGATGAATAAATTCAACAACAAAAACGAGGAAGATAGCTATCTGAATCACTTGTTGCAAGTGATACAAGTGTAGGCTATACAGATATATTTTATATTCAGAGCAAGATAAACATCTCGTCAGAGTTGAATCTCTTTATCAGATCAAATAAAAAACACTTGAAAGAGATACTTTTTGGAATCAGAAGCTGATGTTTGATAAGGTTTGGTGTAGTGAGAGAGGATTGATTCACTTTCAACAGTCAGTATTCCTCATAAATATATACCATACCTTCCCGTTTAACAAACTCTGACAGTTTTCAGTAAAAACCTTGAAACTTTTCAATGTCAGTACCACTGGGAGATAAGAACAGAGGTTTCCATTCATCTGATAGTGACAAAATAGAGTGAATTTTAGAGATGTACAGGTTTATGGTAATGGTTTTCTGTCTCCTTTTATGTGTAATCTGCACGGTTTCCTGTCAGCCCACACGATTTTGTTCTAATTGAATTATCAATTCAAGGTTTTGTGGTAATCTGATGATTTTTCTGGATTTCGTTCTTGAAGGAAGAAGTCGTATTGAAACGTTTAAAGTGGTAAAAGTATTTAGATTAGATTTGGTGAACAGAGATGAGAAATGAGGGTGGAAGTTAGAGATCATTGCTTCAAACATAGTGATAGATTTATGAGGATACTGGCAGGTAACCCGTGCTTCGCAAAGGTCTAATTAATACCTTGACGAAGTGAACTCTTGAAGACTTAGAATACGCCTATAACCATCCTCGTTTAATTAAGAATCTATATATGCAAAATTTCAAGCTAATCAGTTGAATAGTTGAGACGTGATGATGCGTCATTCGTGAGTTTTCTATCCCGTACATGTCTAAGCCAATTCATTCCTTTATCATTTATTACAAGCCGTCAGGCTCGCTTCGCTCGCCATATCCGTCTGGACCCTCGACTGGATCGTCCAAAAATGTGATCAGCGGGCTCGCATCGCTCGCCTGCATTTTTCATTTGAGCATGCTTCATTCCACCAGTAAGTCAAAGTACTGAGAAAACGCAGAAAAACTGAGAAAAACGCTGATTTTGAGCGTATCTTTGACGAAAAAATATCAAAGTCACCTCTTCACAAAATTTTTAGACCTTAGCTAAACCTCTGTACCAAATTTGAACATTTTCTGTCTATTACTTGATGAAAGAACTGAGAAAACGCAAAAAACCGCTAATTTTAGGCGTATCTGTGGCGTTATCTCAAATCCCTTCTAACACAACATTATTACACCCTAGCTGAGCTTCTGTACTGAATTTGAACAATTTCTGTTTATTTGTTCTTGATAAATCTGATAAAAAGCAAAAAAACGCTGATTTTGGGCGTATCTTTGACATTATTACAAATTCCTTCTAACACAACATTATTACACCCTAGCTGAGCTTCTGTACTAAATTTAAACATTTTCTGTTCATTTTTTCTCGATAAAGCTGAGAAAACGCTGGAAAAACGCAGATTTTGGGTGTATCTTTGGAAATTTTTCCAAATCCGTTCTTAGTGCACCTCTAAAGGGCCAACTGAATATACCTACCAAATTTGAACGTTTTTGGTCCGGTAGATTTTTAGTTCTGCGAGTGACTGAGTGAGTGAGTGAGTCAGTCAGTCAGTCAGTCAGTGATTGAGTGCCATTTTATATAATCATATAAATAGACTAACAGAATAACAAACAGACTAAAAAAATCCAAGTTAATCAGTTGAGTAGTTGAGACGTGATGATGCTTCATTCGTGAGTTTCCTATCCCGTAAGTGTATAAGCCAATTCATTCCTTTATTTCATTATAGATGATGAAGAAGAATCAATGATTTAATAAGAGAATTAACAGAGGAGAGAGCATCATCCTAAGAGACAACTTGTTGAAATAATGAAATTGGTTCGATAGAAGTATTACTATAGTGAGGTGTATGTTATAATGGCAGTGGAGAAGGATAGGAGACCTTCTATAGACGGTAGCTGATACAGGTTTATTGATGTAATATAATGTTCATTCTCGTTCAAAATAATCAATTATATTTTATTAGGCAAGAAATTATCTTTTCCTACAGTTACGTTGAAAAGTGGCCATTGCTGCACTGATTACAGAACGCAAAGAATCACTTTTCCGCTCTAGTGCGGGAAAAATTTTTCTGCACTCCAGATTTGCAACATGGCAACGCAAAATACTTAGTAGGTTATATGGAGCAACAGTGCAGCAAAATGAAAATGAAGTTGGTAACAGTGACTGGGCTGCTATAGTGAGCAGAGGTGCAACGAAGCACAACGAGCAAATTATTAAGTAGATATTATAACCAAGGACAACATTTTTATTCAATTTGGCAATAAATTAAGGTTTTTATCAATAATAAAATTACACAGAAAAACATTTGATGCATTTCAGGCAATTTTACCCATAATTACCCACTTTTTATATTCAATGGTAACTGTAGGAAAAACTTAATGTGAAATACGTGCGCAAAGTTCCTCTGCTGCACTCAAGAAACCATTCCGCCCTCGCCTACTGCTCGGGCGTAAACGATTCTTTCGGTGCAGCAAACTGTCACTTTGCGCACTAGTTGCACAAATAACTATTTTCGATAACTTCATAATCAACAAAATATGGATGGAATATTTTGTTAATTAATTATTAAATCTGGCAACAGAGCAAAACGAAAAAGAAATAGCCCTATCCGCTTTGTTGAATGATAACAAGGATAGCAATAGCATTGCTGATCAAAAACTGTCATTATAACGTGGACCTCACTATAGAAAGAAATTAGAAAAAATGACTAGATTGGATTAATAAACTTTTATTTTTATCTTCTAATATCCACTTTATTAATAGATAATTTAAGAGCTCGATGATAAAAATTTGGAAGGAATCAATTCTAATACAAGAACTGCAGAATTGGGAAAACCAGTGGATGAAGCTAGCGTGAACGTTCCCATACGTGTGGAGATTCCAGTATCATAAATGATAATACCTGAGATTTCAAAGGATTTTTTTATCGAATTTCAAGTTATTACAAGAAAAAAGAATCAAATTTCTGAGCTCAATCTGCCACTAATAAGCAGCATTTAAACATGCAACAGACAGCTATTTCAAAAATGTTGCACCCCATTAAATAAAAAATAAGTGTACCTCATCTAATAGGCTGCTATCACGAGGACCATTATTAACACCTCGGATGCATTCTAAACATCTTGCAGTCTCTAATATACAAGAGCCGTTCATTTTACTAGATTCTACATAGGTATAATAATTCATGTAAACGTGCATATCTAAGCGGCATTGTGTCATATGTATAGATATAATGAGGGTTAGTCTCTAATAAATGTTCCAAACACTACTGGTCTATTAATATTTAGTAAGGTGCACGTTATAATGACTGTGGAGAAGGATGGTAGATCAGCGTTGTCGATTCTCTGCCTTACCACTGCCTTCTACAGCTGATCGGTATATCTGATTAATATAAATCAACTGTTCATACTTGCTTAAATAATCAATTTATATTTTAATCGTCAAGAAAATATATTCTTCAATGATTGAATGATACATTTCCATAGAATATTTTGTCCATTAATTATATTTCTCTTTTTGTGTAGTTGAGAAGGTGATATCATGGTAATTATTCATATTAAATAAAAATACTAAGAAATTGTCAAAAACCACAGATTTATTGATACTTAGAAACTGATATTTCTAAGTATCAATAAGTCTGTAGTTTTTGACAATTGCTTAGTATTTTTATTTTATTATATTTCTACATTATTAGAAAACGATCTGGCAAAGTTGCGGAGCTAGAGAAGGACACCGCTATCTGCTTTGTCGAATGATAGACAAGGATAGAAACACCAATAATTTCAATCAAATACTGCCATTTAAACGTAGACCTCACTATAGGCGTACATCAATCAGCACTCCAAGATTGTGAATATATTAATTGCATACTAATGAACCCCCGGGCTGGAGAACTCGCTCAAAATACTGCTGATATTATCTCAGCTGTTCTAAGCAGTAGAAAAACAAGAGAATGTAGTTCGAATTGCATTGAGTTATATTTTATTAAATGCAATAATTTTGATAATCCAGCTGACAGCTGATTGTGAATATAGATTCAATGAGCCCCTGAGAGCTGGAGAACTCGTAATGAACTATCATTCGTAATGATCAGAAATTACATGATTCATCACTCAATTACTAAAAGATTTTCCAATGCACTTTCAATGTTATCCTCTTAAATCCTCGAAAAGGACAAAGGTCTGAGACAATTATTTCCTTTTCGAACCAACTTGATTTGTATAGTGCCTAATGGTTCCAATAATATGTTGTTTTGATAATTTGTAGATAATTGATGAAAGCATTCGATATCAATTGTCAAACATACAACCAACAAACGGACATTGTCTCAATCCATCAGTAAGAACTCACTCCGCTCGCTCAATTATTGTTACAGGTGTACAAATTCAAGCATGTCTTTAGTTATATAGATACTATTATTGTGAAAAGCGGTTGGATACCAAGCTTAATTGAGTTGTTGCATGCTGGAAGCTTACTGAGCAAGTAAGTGTCGGTACTTAGTTCGTGCTTAGCGGCTTTGCAGGTATCAAGTTGGCCGTGACAAATTGATTTTTGACAACGAGCGTAAGTCGATCTGCTAATGAGATACGCGCATGCGCAGTTAGCTGCAAAAATATCGTTAACATTGGAAAAATCCAGAGTATAGACTGTATTCACGAAGCTCTCAGTTATTACCATATCGTGATGCTTATAAGCAGTAGTGAAAAGGCATTATATACAGGGTGTCACGACATTGCGATGGCCACTGTAATTTGCAGTCACTTATTTTCGGCGAAATGAATATTTTTGCTGGCGAAACTCGATTCGTGAACGAATTTTGAAGGGGTTCAATCAGTGAAATTCACTTCAAACTTACAGCTTTTATAATATTACATCAATCTACCTCCATTCTAACCAATACTGTCTGTGTAGAAAGAGATCCCTACAAAGAAATTCATTTCAAACTGACAGCTTCCCCCCATATATTAACCTACTTGCCTTCCATTCAGCTAATGCTGACCGTATCTCACCAGATCTCCTTGTCTCGTGTATTACATATGGCATTTTCGGCACTGTATTTTTGTAATTTGAGGGATTTTATGGCTTGTTTCACACTGAAAAGTCATGGGAACTGGAGAAACGTGTATCAGGTGAGAGGTTATGGAAATTGAATTTTTTTGAGATTGTATGAGAGATGTTGAAAGATTGTGGGTGAATTTTGAGGTAGTCGGGTTTTGGGTCTACTGATGGATTCAAGTGGTTTTGAATCTATTCCTCTAGGAAACAAAATAAAAAAGAGAATTTGAACGAAATTGTAATGAAGAATTGAGTGAGAATTATTTATTCTTTATTGATTCATACAATAAGTACATCGTCAAAATGATAGGGAGGGAAAAATAAGGTAACCTTGTGCCATTCCTCTCCCAAATTTAGATAAGGTTACACATAGTCCCAAATAGGTTAAGTCTTGTAGTTGTTCACTTCACAAAATTTTCAGTCCTTAATTATTCTCACGAAGTAGATTTCTAAATTTACATGCTTCAAAACCAAACATAGAAGAAATATTTAACAATATTATCACTGAAATAAAAAATATTCACATATTTTATACTGGTTTATACTCTAATTCACATTAGAAAAGACAGAATTGCCAATTATTCAACGAATTTCACAAGGTATAAAAAATTAATTGATGAGATTCAATGCAATTTGAATGACGATAGTATTATGATGTAACTACATGAATCGAGGGTGTTCCAACAAATAATTATCGATTCTCTGAAAAGAATAGAAAAAATATCCTTCCCATTAAGTAACGGAATTGTTAAGAAATTATAGATGAAAGTTGGTGCTGAAGTATTGAATCCAATAATCTGTTTGCGTAGCTAATTTCACACAAACTTTTCGCTTGTATAGTGAAGTCCACGTTATAATGGCAGTGGAGAAAGATAGGAGAGCAACGTTGCCGATCCTCTGTCTTGTCAATGCCTTCTATAGATGGTTGCTGTTACAGGTTTATTGATGTAATGTTAACTGTCCATTCTCGTTTAAAATAATCAATTATATTTTATTAAGCAAGAAATTATATTTTTCAATTATTTCATAATGAATTTTCTTAATAAATTAAGATGAAATATTTTTTAAATTGATTATTAATTCTACATTGTTGAAAGACGATCTGGCAACAGAGCAAAGCGAGAAAGAGGTAACGCTATCCGCTTTCTTAAATGATAGACAAGGATAGCAATACCATTGCTTATGAAACACTGCCATTATAACGTGGACATCACTATAGCAGGATGTATAACCTCAAAGTGTTATTCAATAATTAAATAAATATCCAGGGTTGCATGGGTTGAACCCTGGATCCTTCTTTTTATCATTCTTCTTCCACTACTCCTTCTTCAACTTAGATCTTCCTTTCTCTTTCACTCATATTTCTACCCATCTTCTCTCTCTTTCTCTATGTGTGTGTGTTTCTCTCTCTCTCCTTCTTCTTCTTCTTCACCCACGACAGGTCATATCAGCCCGGGGTTAATTGATGACTAATAACCGTTTATTAAAATACTGGCGTTACACGTTAATTATTGTGCATTATTGAATACATGCTGTTGTTTGGATGCACATGCACTTTATGAGCGGTGCATAATTACCGGATGCATTTGTTGTGATGCAATAAAAGTGCATAATGAGCTGTGCTTATAGAATATATGGCAGGCGTAACTTTTGTGACATACCAGCTAATTCAAAATGCTGTCATTTATTTGAAAGGGATAAATTTGGATTTCTCCTAAGGTCTTTATCATTGACTAGCAAGTAACCCATGCTCCGCTAAGGTCTAATTAAAAACTTAAGAAACTGGAAACTTGACCTTCTGAAATCATGAAGAAGAGTTTCAAATAAGCCTATAACCATCCTCGGTAAATTAGGAATCTATGTGCAAAATTTCAAGTTAATCAGTCCAGTAGTTCAGACGTGATGATGCGTCATTGGTAAATTCTTCAACTTGGAAGACATTATGAGCCAATACATGTATGAGCCAATTCTTTCCTTCACATTATAGATAGAAGTACGAAATAGATTGAATAATATTATGTACTGTACTATACTATTAGTGAGGCCCACGTTATAATGGCAGTGTTTGATTGACAATGGTATTGCTATCCTTGTCTATCATTTAACAAAGCGGATACAGCTATCTCTCACTTAGCTCTATTGCCAGATCGTCTTTTAACAATGTGGAATTAATAATTAATTTAGAAAATATTTCATCTTGATTATGAATATTAAATATTTAATTACTGAGGGAGATGCGTGTTTCCTATCCCGTAGGTGTATCAACCAATTCTTTCCTTTATCATAATACTAGCCGTCAGGCTCGCTTCGCTCGCCATATCCGTCTAGGATCTCGCTTCGCTCGCCTGCATTTTTCGTTTAAGCATTTTTATCATATGTTAGGACGATCCAGTCTAAAGTCTGGCTAAACAGATATTGCGATCGAAGCGAGCCTGACGGCTAGTAATATAATATTCCCAGGAATAGCTCTGATTAGAATAGCAGTGCCCAATAATTTCTTCCGCGATAAATGCATTCAATCTTCACTTGGTACCAACCTAAAAAATTATTAATTTAGTTACCAGTTAACAACTGTTTCGAAGAGGTACTCTATCTAGATTATAGTTCTATAGTAACATATGATATGGAAATTTCAATTATAATTAAGAGATTTGGAGAAGAAGAATATACATGCTAAAAGGCGAACTTTAACCCTTAAAAACAACTTAGAGTTAAAATATTGCCAAAAGATTTCTTAGTGCGCCTCTAAAGGGCCAACTGAACATACCTACCAAATTTGAACGTTTTTGGTCCGGTAGATTTTTAGTTATGCGAGTGAGTGAGTGAGTGTGTGAGTGAGTGAGTGAGTGAGTGAGTCAGTCAGTCAGTCAGTCAGTGAGTGAGTGCCATTTCGCTTTTATATATATAGATAGATAATGGCATTAGGGGTCGGTTTCCGAGCTCGGGATTCAGCTACGTTCTAGACTTTGAACAGCTGGAGTCAGAAAATTGGCTTTCGGAAACGGGGCGAAGCAATACCTACTATTACTTCTGAGTAATACTATTACTTAAGTAATAGTAGGTATTGGGCGTAGTCGCAGTTTTTATGATAATCTTTTTTTCTCATTTCTATAATTGGAAACGTTTTTCCTTGACGAAATGAAACATTTCTAAATAAATGTAACTATACAAAACTATAGAGTTTAACTATACAGTTTCAAAATAGCTGAAACTCTACTATACTATTTTCTCTTTATTTTATTTTGTGTTCAATTTTCCAGTTCTTCGAAATTCAATTCAAACGTGGACTGTGCCCCGTTTTGGAAAGCCAATTCTCTGACTCCAGCTGTTTAAAGTCTAGAACTCAGCTAAGTCTAGACCTCGAAAACCGGCCCTAAGAGCTGAGCTATAGATTCTAAATATTTGTGATCAGTGCTTCATCTCTACCAAGTGTACAGCTTTATTATATTCTAAACATTCTATGAATAGAACTATCCTGTCTCTAGGTATTTGCACTTGCCAGCGAGTATTTATTGCAGCTGGAAGTAAGTACCGTCTCTTGACATAAAAGCAGAGGACAGCAAAAGTAGTTTTTGTCTCGCGTTTATATTTACAGCATCCGCTCCACACCGTTTGCTAATGTATTGCTCATATAGTGAGGTCCACGTTATAATGGCAGTATTAGATCTACATTCTTGGTGTTGCTATCCTTGTCTATCATACGATAAAGCAGATAACGCTATCCTATTCTAGCTCCAGATCAGTTTTCAACAATCAATTACTGAATTATTTAATTAGAATTTATTATTAGATCATTGGATAATATAAATAATGTTCTTGATGAATAAAATATGATTGCTCATTTTGAACAAATATGAACAGTGGATACCACATTAGATATACCGGTATCAGCTATAGAAGGCAGTGGCAAGGCAGAGAATCAGCAACGATGTTGTAATAGAATTGGACTCAACACGAGCTTTATTCGACATTAAATATGTGTCTTAGTAACAGAGATAACAGATTATAAATATTACAGCTGTTTTATCATCACAATCTTCCCCCCTTAATATCAATCGGCACTCGTGGGGTATGGGGCGAGCTGGCGAAGTGAGACTGTCGATTCTCTGCCGTCGTTGTGGCGAACAAAACATATTCAGGGTTACTCTCGATTAATTCAACTTTTTCAACTTGCGATTCTTGTTTTGAGTTTTTTGTCATCTTCTTCAACCATACTGGTCCAGGTGTCAATAGCCAGGTTGGTAATGGTTTTCCATTACTTAGTTTCTTGCATGTAAAACATCCGCTCATGTGGTGTGCAGTTGGTGCTTGTGCATAATAGGGAACGAATAGAGTTAAGGGCATCGGGAGAACTTGTTCCCAGTGACTGTTGTTCAAACATCTCGATTTTAGGGCTAGCATCACACTTTTCCATATAACTCCATTGTACCGTTCGACTTGCCCATTACCGGCTGGATTATAGGGCGATGTTCTGCTGCTGGCAATTCCTTTGATGATAGTAGGAAATTTTTCAAGCTGATGACATAAACGATGTTCCTCTATCGGAATGTCTGTAAGACGGTACACCAAAAAGAGAGAATAGTGATGTAAGGTGTTTTATTACTGTATTAGTAGTCATGTCAGGACAGGGGAAGGCAAATGGGAATCTGGAATATTCGTCTATAAGAACTAAATATACTTGTTCCTTGAACTTGATTGTAGTGGGCCTTTGAAATCCATATTAAGACGTTCAAATGGTCGAGTTGCTTGATAAGGCGGCCAGTTCCTTTGGCATAGCGTGGTTTCATTTCAGAACATGTAATAATTTGGAACATACTTCTTTACATCATCTATTGAATATGGTAAGTTCTTTGTTTTGGTCCAATGATGGAGTCGAGTAACTCCTGGATGACACAGGTCCTCATCAATTTTTATCAGTTTCTTTATATCTGTATGGCATCCAACAGTGGCACAGACTCTTGATAGTGCATCTGCTGGTATATTCTCTTTTCCAACTCTATAAATTATATTGAACTTTATTCTGACAATTCAAGGCGCCATCGTTGGATTTGTCATTCTATCTTGCTGGTTTGTTTATTACTAAACATGAATGAAATGATTTCTGGTCTGTGATAAGTGTAAATTCTCGTCCAAGTAAGTAATGTCGCCATTTCCTGATTATTCCACAATGGCATAAGCTTCTTTTTCCACTGCAGAGTGCCTAGTTTCAGATGTGGAAAGAGTTCTTGAGAAAAACGCCACTGGTCTCTCATTCTGTGTTAATACTGCTCCAATAGCGTAATCTGAGTCACTGGGAACAAGACATTTTGAGAGGTCAGTGCTGGTATTTGCTGCTGAAATTACTGTGGCAGATACCATTTTGTTTTTTTTATCGTTTCGTGCTCTGCATACTTTTGAAAAATGGCCTATTCGATTACAAGTTAGGCATGGTTGTCCTTTTGCTGGCATTGGCTATTATCAGTATGATTATTATAGCCACAAAATCTGCATTGAATCTTCTTTTGGTAAGAATTACGGACTAAAGTCGTTTTCTCGGTATTTTTATTCTCGTTTGCTAGGACTGTGTTAACATATTCTGAACTGGTTTCGTATTCTTAGCAATGTTTTCAGCATTCTCTAACATTCGTGCTTGTGAGATAGCGTCTTGCAAAGTTAGCGATTTCATTTCGAAAAGATGTTGTCTGATTTTCGATGATTCTAATCCGGAGATGAACGCGTCTCGGATATATTCACTTTTGTTATCGTCAGCCGTGACTGCTTGAAAGTTACATGGTAAACTTAGCCGTTTCAGTTTATTATAGAATTGATCAATTGATTCTCCATGGGTTTGTTTTGTTTAGATAAGCAGTAACGTGCATGTACTACATTCTGAGTTTTATAAAGCTTTCTTCAAGAGTTGTTATAGCTTCTTCAAATGATATACAATTGCAAATACTTTCAAAAATATTCGGTGACACATAATTGATCAAAACATTCAATTCATCCTTTTTCGGGATTGAACTGTTTTTTAAGAAGTTTAAAAATGTTACCTTCCAATGTCTCCACGTTTTCGGTGCTTCATCTGAATCTTGGTCAATCGATAAAACTGTTGGTTTCAGTATTTTTCCAAGCATTTGGTTTTGCGAATCGTTTTCTCCTTCACTGACTAAATCTTGACGTTTACTCGTTTTTCTTTTCGGACCCATTTATTTTATATTTAATGTCGAATAAATTGTAATAGAATTGGACTCAACACGAGCTTTATTCGACATTAAATATGTGTCTTAGTAACAGAGATAACAGATTATAAATATTACAGCTGTTTTAACATCACAGATGTTCTCATATATTTATCCACTGCCATTATAACGTGGACCTCACTGTAGAAGTAGGTAAAAAAAGTAGGTTATGTTCCCCTTCTTATCAATTTCAGTCAAATTTGAGTATAAAAATACATTTTGCCGGTTGCACAAAGGCCCGTCAAAATTTAACCATGATAAATTCCACGATAACAAATCAGAGAAGCCGTCTTTTCAAAACACCTTCTCTGATTGGTTCTCGTGAAGTTAGTCACAGTTGAAATTTACCCGGATTTTGTACAACCGGGCCATAGCCTACTGTACTTTCACTTTCCTTGCCCTACTACCATAGGTAAGGAAAGTATTGCTTTCCAAAAAAATTAAGGTACCCCAATTTCAAGTTTTCTATACGTTTCAAGGTCCCCTGAGTCCAAAAACATGATTTTTGGGTGTTGGTCTGTGTGTGTTGTGTGTGTGTGTGTGTGTGTGTGTGTGTGTGTGTGTGTGTGTGTGTGTGTGTGTGTGTGTGGTGTGTGTGTGTGTGTGTGTGTGTGTGTATGTCTGTGAACACGATAACTCCATTCCTAATTAACCGATTGACTTGAAATTTTAAACTTAAAAGGTCCTTATACCATGAGGACCCGACAATAAGGAACTCAATAAAATTCAATTCAAGATGGCGGAAAAAATGGCGGATAATTACTAAAAAACCATGTTTTTCACGGTTTTCTCGAAAACGGCTCCAACGATTTTCTTCAAATTTATACCATGGATAGCTATTTATAAGCCCTATCAACTGACATGAGTGTTATTTCTGGGAAAATTGCAGGAGCTCCGTAATATCCTTGAGAAAAATGGCGGATAATTACTAAAAACCTTGTTTTTCACGGTTTTCTTCAAATTTTTAACATGGATAGCTATTTATAAGTCCTATCAACTGATATGAGTCTCATTTCTGGGAAAATTGCAGGAGCTCCGTAATATTCTTGAGAAAAATGGCGGATAATTACTAAAAAACCTTGTTTTTCACGGTTTCTCGATAACGGCTCTAACGATTTTTTCAAATTCATACCCTGTATAGTTATTTATCAGCTCTATCAACTGACATGAGTCTTTTCCCTGGGAAACTAATGGGGGGTCCACCCCATCCTAGAGAAATGGACTTTGTAACCTCCTTCTCGTGCATGAGGTAAGTATACCTACTTCATAAAAAGAGGAGTTTATGAAAAGAAAACAGTCTCAGTCAAGATATTTCATCTGTAGAACAGCTGTTTTGACGACTTTTAGAGAAATCATCGAATTTCACAATTTACACAAAGGAAAAAGTACTCTGAAAACAATAATTATATATACACATAATTATACAGTAGTCTGATCGTAGTTTCAAATATGTTGCCGCCAATCGTCATTATGTTATTCCCCTAAATTATTCTCGTTTGAGAATGAGGCTTGCAGTTCAATGAGCAAGGAAAGTTGTGTGAGTTTACCACACCAGATTTTTATACACTGACCTTACAATGGTCGTGGAGGAAGATAGAAGAACAGTGAGGCCGATTCTCTGCCTTGCCACTGCCTTTCATAAAGGATGGCTCATACCAGTATATCTGGATATACTGTACCTATTGGATATAATATATGGATTTCTTGCCAACATTTCAAGTCTCTTCAATTACCGGTATATCTGATGTAAAAATAACTGTTCATTCTTGTTTAAACTAATCAATTATATTTTATCCGTTAGAAACATGAAGTTCTCAAAGATTGAATGATGAATTTTCATGATTGAAATAAAATATGTTGTTAGTTTTCTTAGTAATACTTCTACATTGTTGAAGAACGGACGATCTGGCCACTTTGTGGAGGTAGGAAAGGATAGCGCTATCTGCTTTGTCGAATGATAGACAAGGATAGCAACACCAATGCTAATGAAATACTGCCATTATAACGTGGACCTCACTATACCAAGCTCCAAAGGCTGTGTAACAAAGAAAGGATGACAAATTCCTCTTCAGATTCTATTCACAGAGAATCGTGTCTCCTACTGTTTGTATTAGCTTTTCAAAAACATTCCTATTATTTGATCTGCTACTTCAACTTTTGAGGTACTCTCATAATACAGCACGAGCTCTTTAGCATAATATAGCACGAGCTTTGCTTTTGTAAGTTAGATAATACATCGAACATAGTACGGTACTTTGAAAACATTATTTGTCTCACGAATGTAAGAGAAGAAATAATAAATGAATAGAAAGTATAGAAGAAGATAAAAAAGACGAAGGAGAAGAAGAAGATGAGGATGATGATAAAGAAGAAGAAGAAGAAAATGAGGATTAGAGTGGACTTAGCACGTGACACTTGCCAAGTACCTGAGTACCATCTTTTCATCTTCTTCTTTATTTACATATACTTATCCTCTTCACCCTTCCTTTTTCACCCTTCTCTTGTCTTCTTCTCCTTTTACTCCATCATTTCCCAACCCTCATCTCATTTTTCTTCTTTCCTGATCGCTTCCTCCTCCTCCTTCTCATTCTCATTTTTCTCTGCTAAGAGATTATTTCTTCTTCTTCTACTACCTTTCTCTCATTCCCCTTTTATCACCCATTCACTTATTCTTCTACTTTCTCTTGTAACGCTTCTTTCATCTGCCTCTCATTTTCCTCTACTTCTTCATCCTCTTATCCCTATTCAATAATCATCAATCGGCTTGATCGTATTTTATTATCTTCCTATTTCCATCTTCGTCTCATCTTCATATCCACCTCCACGAGTCCGTCTCTCTGTCGTATTTCCTATTATCCTCTCCTTTTCTCTTGTATCTACTTCTTTTCCTTGACATATCATTAAAATACAGCAGCACCTCTTCTCTTCTCATCACAATCTTATATCCCTTTCCTTCCTTCTATTATACTTACACCTCATTCTTCTCCTTCTTCTTCTCCTTCTTGTTCTTCTTCTTCCTACTCCTCCTCATTCTCCTTCTTTCTCTTCTTCTTCTCTTTCTGTTGTCTTCCTTGTTTCTGCTCTCATTTTCCTCTCTGCTGTATTCTTCCTCCTCACTCTCACTCTCTCTCTCTCTTCTAAGTATTTTGGTAGAGAGTTAGTGGGGAGGATATTTTTAATATTCTTTCCGAAGAATGGACATTGATATGTCCAAAGCTCCGCCAATTTATGTAGATGCATAACAATATGATTATTATCTATAGTTATTATATTACAAATTGCTTTTTCATATCATATACAGTTCAATAATATTATTTTCTTAGTCTATATTATGTAAATTCATCTATAATTCTGCTGTATTGTAAGCTATTGTATATAAGAGTATAAACCAGTATATATTGTAATCTACATAAATAAAGTACTCAAACTTCCGTTTTATTTTCTTTTTCATGTTCTTCTCCTTTTCCTTCCCCTCCTCCTTTTCCCCCATACTCTTTTCTTCATCTCTCTCTGCACTCTTTCTCCTCTCAGTTCTCTTCTTCCTCTTCTTCTTCTTTCTTCTCTTTCTTTCTCCACTGGTTCCTTTTTCTTCTTCTTCTCCTCCCACTCCTCACCTTCTCCTTTCTCTCTTCTACTCTTTATCTTCTTCTTCCTTCTACAATATCATTAGAATACAACAGCATTTCAAGACTGGAAGTCCACAGCTTCAGAGACTAGAGTCAGAAACATAGAATCAGTTGACTTGAGCAATAATTTGTTAGCAGCACTCGTCTGGTTTTCATGAGTGAATTCGTGACTGCAGTCAAGTGATGAGTGGGAGTGTTAACATTAACACCGCTCCTCCATTCGTGACTACTGTGTGGAGAGGCATGCCTCATCTGCCTCATGTGCCTCACATGCCTCACGTGCCGCATGCCTCATGCCTCATGACTGATCAGTTCAAGTTCATGTCGGAAGAAGAAGAAGAATGAGAAGAAGAAGAAGAAGAAGAAGAGAAGAAGAAGAAGAAGAAGAAGAAGAAGAAGAAGAAGAAGAAGAAGAAGAAGAACAACAACAACAACAACAACAACAACAACAACAATAGGAAGAAGAAGGAGAAGAATCCGTCTTTGTAATACAAACATTGTCTCATGTTGCAAAGTCTTGTAAAATAAGCATTTCAATTGAAATGTTATTCAAATTGACCATTATTTGACAACACTATGGTTATGACCACAGAGTATAATATAGAATATAATATTACATTCTACACTCAAATCTCTGGGTTGGACACTCCTTTACTATTTCAGTGGTCACTTCAGTGAGGTCCACGTTATAATGGCAGTGAAGAAAGATACTAGAACAGCGTTGCCGATTCTCTGCCTTGCCACTGTCTTCTATAGAGGACAGCTAATTCCGGAGTATCATTTGTGTTTAAAATCATTAATTATATTTTATTCGTCAAGGGAATAATATACAAAATATTTCTCGATGATTGAATAATACATTTTCATAATCGAGATTAAATACTGTGTTAATCAATTATATTTCTACATTGTAGAGAAAACGATCTGGCAACATTGCGAAGATGGGAAAGGATAGCGCAATCTGCTTTGTTGAATGATAGACAAGGATAGCAATGGTATTGCTAATCGAATACTGCCATTATAACGTGGACCTCACTATAGGCTTGGTGCAATGAATAGTATTGAGATGTTGCACATAGACAACTTATTTAAATTCAATGGGCAATTTGTAAGCAGACGATTTACATTTTACACGCACTGTTTCGAGTTTCTTATTATGAATACAGGATATAGAATAGATTTTGGAATGTTTTCGATTTACAATTACACCACTGTATAAGAGAGAACTGATGAAAGTTATTTAGTCCTCAGTATTGGGTAAATTTAATGAATACATAAATAATTAAATCGACAGACTGTATCATATATATTGAATGAAAATACTAAGAAATTGTCAAAAAACTTTAACTGTATTATTGTAAACTAGCAGGAAACCAGTGCTTTATTTTAAGGGTCTATTCTAATACTTGACAAACTAAAAACTTGACATTATGGAATCTTGAAGAATTGAGAATAGGTCAATAACCATCCTCGGTTAATTTAGAATCTATATGCAAAATTTCAAGTTGATCAGTCCAGTAGTTGAGACGTGATAATGTGTCAATAGTTATTTATTTTTTTTTTCAAATTCAAATTTTATTCACAATTTCAAAAAAAAAAAATTTAGGGTCCTGCAAAACCTGTAGGTTTTTCGGCGGGTGCCCAATTACAAAAACAATATTAAGAACATAATTAGGTAAGTTTACTAGGAATTTTTATGACATTCGAAGTTCGAAATAAATGAAGAAAAGACATATGTAATGTAACTAGTGCAACTAGTGCGCAAAGTGACAGTTTGCTGCACCGAAAGAAACGTTTACGGCTACGGCTCGGGCGGAATGGCTTCTTCAGTGCGGCAGAGGAACTTTGCGCACGTATTTCACATTTAATTTTTCCTACAGTTACCATTGAATATGATATGTGGTTGATTGAATGATTATGGGTAAAATGATGGCTGAAATACATTAAATGTTTGTGTGTGTGTGTGATGCTGTTATTAATAGCAACTTCAATTCATTTAAAAATTAATAATCCAATTGATGTTGAAAATTCTCAGCCAAAGTTTTCATTTTTATTCATTCAAGAATCAGAAAAAATACAGATGGAACGAAAACTTCACATTCAAAATACACGCCAACAGCTTGTTGGCTGAACCGAGATGCAAGATGGCTGAGCACAACAAGATGGCTGAACCGACAAGCGCGCGACCTAGCGGGAAGAATCGTACCTAAGTTTGTTTCATCCAGCTAAAAATTACTGAAACACGATTCAGAAATTTAGACTTTTGCTCAAATTAACGAGAAAAATGCTCAAAGTAAACTGAAAAATATTTATAAAAATAACATAGACAACAGAGAATATTTATTGTAGTATTGTTATGTTTTTTATTATTTTTATTTATATGAATATCGAACAGTAATCATTTAACCTCAAAATTCGAATTTTATAATGTATATTTGCTACTTTTCTCATTTCTTGGAGTTGAAATGATAATTATCAATAGAAAAGAACTATTATTTATTATTTAATGATGAGAATCCGTGAATGATGATTATTTAATTATGATTTAGATGAACATTATTCTTGTTTTGGATTTCTAGATTGGGATTTTATCATAAATGTAGGGTAGCCATTGAAATGATTCTTATCTTAATCTAACCACAGTCATTTTCACCAACTTAATTTTTGTTTTCGTGCACTAATCCTTCATATAACCCACCAACTATTTTGTGTTGCCATGTTGCATATCTGGAGTGCAGAAAATTTTTTTCCCGCACCAGAGCGGAAAAGTGAATCTTTGCGTTCTGTAATCAGTGCAGGAATCGTCACTTTTCAAGGTAACTGTAGGAAATGATCATTTTTCTATCCCGTACGTGTATAAGCCAGTTCTTTCCTTTATTATAGAAGGGAAAGGAGAAGAGGAGAAGGAGAAGAAGAACAAGAAGAAGAAGATAAGGAACAAGAAGAAAATGAAGAAGGAAAGGTGGCGGCTCGTAAAATGGTCGGCATAACCAATTTGTCGTTATCACACATTATTTTGCCGATTAGAGACGTCTTTGTGCCATAAATATTATCACCTCGTTTCGCTATATGTGTCCTCGAACACATTACACACTCTATTGCACTTACCCATATTACCTCTCCTTTTCTTGTTTTTGCTTCTTCTTTCCCTCCATTCTCCGTTTCTTCTCTTCCGTCATCTTTCTTTTACCTTGGACCGCTCCCACTTCATTATTGTATTTTTACTCTCTCGAACCGAAATTTTAAAGGGTTTCTTTCCTAATCAATCATAGTGCAATGGAATATTCTGAAGGAAAAAACGAAAAAAGAGGAAGAGGGAAAAGAAGAAGATGATGAGAATAGAGAAGAACCAGAAGATAATGAAGGAGAACGAGTGGATTATGAGTAAGAAGAAACAAATTAGACCAAAGAGAAGGTTAAGGAGCAGTAGAAAAAGGAAGTGATGAAGAAGGGGAGGAAGAAGAGAAACAAAGAAGAGAGGAGAAACAAAGAGAAGGTTAAGGAGCAGTAGAAAGAGGAAGTGATGAAGAAGGGGAGGAAGAAGTGAGTCAAAGAAGAGAGGAGGAACAAGGAAATCAAAAAGAAAAGACAAGGAAATAGAGGGAAATGTAGATGGAGGAGAAGAAGTGAAGGGAAAGAAGAAGTTTAAGGAGCAGGAAAAGGACGAAATTATAAAGAAGGAGAGTGAGGAAGAAGAAGTATGCCAATAAGAAGGCAAAGACGTAGAACAAGAGATGAATGGAGAGGAACGAGTATGAGTGAGAAAAACGAATGAGCCGAAGGAGAAGGTGAAGAAGCAGAAGAAGAACAAGATGGAGAAGAGAGATGAAGAAAGAACATAAAAGAGAGGAGGAACAAGGGAATGGGGAAGAGAAAGACGAGGAAATAGAGAGAAATGAAGAAGAACGTGTAGATGTATGAGTGAGTAGAAACAGTTGAGCCAAAGAAAAAGGTAAAGAAGCAGAAGAAGAAGAACAAGATGGAGAAGAAGGAGAGGAAAGGAAGAAGAAGAAGAAGAAGAGGATAGTAGCAAAGGAAGATGGAGAGGAATGAAAAGAAGGAGAAGGAGTAGAACAAGGCGAAGAAGAAGGAGAAATAGAGGAAGAAGATAGAGAAATGAGCAGCAGAGGAAGATGGAGAAAAATGAGAAGGAGGAGAGGGAGAAGAACAAGGCAGAGAAGAAAAAGAAGAAGAAGAAGAAGAAGAGAGAAGAAACGAGGAGGTGATGAATAAGAAGAAAACAGAAGAGTCGAAGAAACTAATGCAATCAGCTAAAAAAATACAAGCAAAGCTGAAATCGGAGATAAAAGCTGCATAGAAAATGCATGCCGGTGCATTACGGTTGCTAAGATAAGCAAATATTGTGCTTGACAAGTCGTTAAGTCCTCCGCACTTGGACTTCAACTTAGCTACTTAATACAATCAAGTACTGCTTAGTGCTTATAGTTAGGTTCATGTTATAATGGCAGTAGAGGAATGGTGGAAGAACCGCGTTGCCGTCTCTCTGCCTTGCCACTGCCTTCTATAGAGGATAGCTGGTACCGTTATATCAACTGTTTATTCTTGTTTAGAATGATCAAATTATATTTTATTCGTCAAGAATAAATAAATTCTCATAATCTAGATAGAATAATTTGAAAATTAATTGAATTTCTACATGTTGAGAAACGATCTGGCAACGTTGCGGAGGTAGAGAAGGATATCTCTATCTGGTTTGTTGAATGATAGACAAGGATAGCAACATCAATGTTAATCAAATACTGCCATTATAACGTGGACCTCACTAGAGTGCTGAGGGGTTAGCACAGGCTCCAAGTTTATATCCATTGATTAGTGATAACAGCTTATCTGAGTCTGACACTGTCAAGCCTAATTATTTTATTGCTTTGAGTAATAAATTTCAAACCATTAGTAGATGGCAAGAATATTCTCCAGTTACCTTTTCTTTCAAAGTGTGGTTTATTTTATTTCAGAATATTATTCTTCTACTATTTTCCTCTTTATAATTCATAATCTTTTTCTTGTCTGCTAAATCTATGCATAAAAATTCAGATACCATAGTGAGGTCCACGTTATAATGGCACTATTCGATTAACATTGGTGTTATTACTATCCTTGTCTATCATTCGACAATGCGGATTGCACTATCCTTTCTCTATCTGCTCAACTGTGCCAGACTGTTTTCCAACAATGTAGAAGTATTTGATTGATAAAATATATCATGTCAATTATGAAAATCTATTATTTTTTATCATTAATTAAGAGTATATAGTGAGTTCTACGTTATGACAGTGGATAAAGATAGAAGAACAGCGTTGCCTTGCCTCTGCATTAATTAATTATATTTATACATTGCCAAAAACAGATTTGGCATCGTTGCGGAGCTATAAAAGGATAGTAATACCTTCTTTGTCGAATGATAGACAAGGATAGCAACATCAAAGTTCATCAATTACTGTCATTATAACGTGGACCTCACTATAGTTTATTGACAAATATAAAAATATAATTGATTATTTTGAACAAAAATCAAGAGCTTAT
>NW_024090509.1:0-37217 GCF_014356525.2 Nilaparvata lugens
AATTTTCTTTTTTCTTTTTTCTTGATATTGTAATGTAAAATTATATAATCTAATTATGTTATTAATATTACGATGAATATTAGTATCTTATGCTATCCAACATTCTAGAGATACACCATCCCTCATCACAAGCTTTGCTTAAAGAGGGATGCAACAATATTATTTAGAATATGATATTTTATGTAAATATTCATTATTTTATAAAGAATTTGTATTTTATGTTTGTAAGTATGAATTGTATATTAATTTTTTGTTGACATTAATAAATTGAATTGAATTGAATTGAAAGGTTCGATTGTTCGTCCTACTATAGAGTTGAGCCATTATTGATAACAATAGATTGTTTATATATATAGTCTATACAGCTCATTTAGCATACTAAAATAATAAACGTAATTCATCTAAAACATTTCTTACAATAATTATTATTCTTATTAGAATATGGCAAAAACTTATTTTCAACTTTTTATTTTTAAGGGAGGCACGGCGTGGAGCCTCAAATTGTTTTGTTCTTTCCCTTTGTGATTCTCTTCTTCTTTCTCTCTTTCTTCATAATAATAACTTTTCACTTTAATGGTTACTGATGATATTGACAGATTTCAATATGTTTATTGTAATGAAGTTCATACAATACTGAACTGATTAAAGTTTTTTCATCTGAAATGAATCACATAAATATTTTACAGCAAAATATCAGAAGTTACTTAAAAAATTTCGATGATTTCTTGATTAACATAGTGGCAATGAATGTAAAATTTGATATAGTTGTGCTGACGGAGACCTGGCACTGCGATGATACTACCATAGCGCCGCTCGAAGGGTTTGATTTGATAGCGACTAATCACAAAAGGAATAGAAATGATGGTACAATAATTTTTGTAAATAAATCGCTGTCGGTTGAACCCCGGGAGGTTGCATTAGGTGATGTTTATGGACTGATGTTGGACTGGACGTGTGACGGTAGACAATTCAAATTACTTGCTTTATACAGAACTCATGATAGTGACATTGACACCTTTCTTGACAGCTTAGAACAATACTGTAGTACACTTTCGAAAAACTCCACCAACATAATTGTGGAGATTTAATATAATATATTGGATACAGACAATAGAGGTGAGCGTTATTTGAACATCCTAGCGGAAGATGGATTTGTTAGCTGCATTGATAAGCCTACTCGGGTGACTGTTGACAGTATGACCTGCATTGACCACTGTTTTTTGAAACATCCCAATTACGACCAAGTAGGGGAGACTGGGGTAATGGGAGTCACATAAAAAGAGTCTGCGATTAATGACTATGATGACAAGAAGTTTAATAAATTGCAGGAGAATTGCTCACACTATCAATTCAGGTAGTCCATTGAGGCTTTTTCACAAAACTTGTACATCTTGTTTTTGTATCTAGATATAGTCAGGATTTCTGATTTCGACAATCTCTAAGTAATGTCCAAATTTATTGGAACTGCATGCAATAATTGTAAAGATATGGAATGATGAAGTGATGCCAGAAAGTTGGAAGATAGGTCTGATATGTCCAATATATAAAAAAGGGGACAAGATGAAAACATTTCACATCACTATTTGGCTGTTGTGCAATTTTAGGTAGAGTTGATGGTTTACTAGTTTGACCTTGGAATTTTCCACTTGAGGGACTTTTCCTACAAAACTTAGTTATATATCCCACACCCTGACAGTGGAAACACGTCCTATCAGTAGCAGTATAACTCCTTGTAATGCAGTTATTGGTTTTTGAATTGGGTTTCAAATCTTTCTCTCTCTGCATCAGCAAACCTTAAGTTTTGAGACTGTACAGAAATGGATTTCAGCTCAGCAAATGTAGTTGGTCTTTTTTGAAAAACTAATCTTGACCTCTCATCTGGGTTTAAATCAGCAAATAATACTCACAATATCAGCTTCTGTCTTACAAAAACGTTATAGACTGGCTGCTTCTTTTATGAACACAGTGTATGCTGATAAGGGTTTGCCATTCTTTTGCAAACGGTAAAACTTGTATCTCACAATCACAGAAATTAGTCTTTGTGGGATGAAAAGGTTGATGATGTCACTGTGGAAGAAGTCAAAACTATAGTTAAGATTCATGGCTAGAGTTAGTCGGTCAACTAGAGGGCCTAAAGCATGTGAATGAATCAAATTCATGAGCTGTAAGTCAGGGAGGTTCGACCGTTCCTTAATTTGTAATGTCACTGTCAAAAAGTTCAATAAGGTGTAGATATCCAATCCATCTGACATTGGTAACAGTCTTATTAAATGTTCTAATGGGTTGTGCAACTTGCAATACAAGCTGTCAAAAGAATGTGATGTAGTAAACTGTGATATGTGACTACTAGCTTGTGGTGGGACACTCACATTTTGATGATACTCCAACCAAGTCCCCAGATACAATTTGAAATGATCCTGTGGCGTAGAATCGGAGTGCAGCTGTTGAATCGGTGTAAGATTATTATCATACAGATCCTGGCGGTCCATTTCTTTCCAATGCTGGACACATACGCTGTCGTGGAAAGATAAACATCGGAGGGCAGAATTGGCCTCCTGAGCTCATTGCACACAAAACGGTGACATTCTTGCCCCTTTCCCAACTTGTGATGGACCCTACTCTTTTCTGCCCTTTCTCTGACAAAATGAGCCCTGGGTCTTGAACGGTTGAAATCCCAGTCTCGTCTGCATTACAAATGTTGGTCTCTTTGAATTTGTGTTTTGAAATAACTTCCTCCAAGTTTTGAAAAAATCTATTAACCTCTTCTTTGTTGAAGCCTACTACTCGCCCTATGCTGGTAGCTTCTGGTTTTCGAACACTAATATTGTGTCTCCTCATAAATCCCAATAACCAATCCATACCAGCCATTTTCGTATTATTGTTGAACCTGTTTTTCACGTTATTTGCTTCAGCATATTGGTAAGCAATTTGTCTTAGTTTCAGTGGTGTTAGGCCATAGAAAACTTTGGATAAATTCTTAACATGGGTAGCTAAAGCTAATTCATGTTCAAGAGGTAGGTCGCACTTTCTACCTAAACTTGGATCACCAACAGCTTTAGTTTTAATTCGGGCCTGCAATGTACTGAAAGGTATTCCTGATGTTTTGGATGCTTTAGCTAAATCTGCTGACGTCCATTTAGCTTTATCCGTTTTTCGAATGTATGTTCTAGGCATCTGAAACATAAAATAAAGAAAACCATAGTTTGGGGTAATGGCGGTCAAATAATATAATGACCCGCATTCCCCCAAATTTACTGACTTTCATTACCCCGAACGCATGGTTCTCTCAAACATAACCTAAGATAATGAAATAAACCTAATTCTAAGCGTACAACTACAGAAATGTATGGTAGAACATACCTTTGTTCAATAAATGTCCACACCCATGCGAAGAAAGTTTGTTTCCAGTAAATAACTTGAATTGAAATAGTTGAAATGTTATAACGAACAGAGCAAAAACACTAAATCGTTCACAATGGCCGAGTCTCTACTCACAATGTCGAGAGGAACAACGTAGTAGTTATCTAGACCGCCACCGAAGAGCAGCACCTGCTGGAAGCAATCTACGTTACATACACTCTGAAATATTTGAGTGACCATCATTACCCCGTGACTCCCATTACCCCAGTCTCCCCTACCACTTTTGAAAATCTTTACCTTTTTTAAAAAAAATGTTTTTCTGTCGGTTTTAATGTCGTTATTTCTCTTGAGAATTACGTGGTCACGTTCACGAGGAAAATTTTCAGGAAGTTCCATTATACATTATTTCATCCTCAAAATCTACCTCCATTTTCTATACTATAATATTTTATTGATTAAAAGAGTCTGAGAACGAACCTAATAAATACAACTAACAACTTACTACAACTAAATTCAATCGCACTAAAAACTTTGAAACTTTTCACCACATCATAACCCTCAAACAAGCAAAGAACTGATCAAACCAGTCTTTTGACCGTGTTCAAATAAATTGGTCGCCCGGTCGGCGGCAGTCAAACTTAACCATTGGTTTGACCGTGGTTGAACGTGACTGGTGTTGGTGGAACGAGTTATTGCTGGTTTGACTATCAGATAAACTTTAACCATAATGCTTTGGCCAAGGTTGGTGAAACCGGGCATGACTTGCTCAACAGTCTCTCCACTAAAGCCTGGTGTCTTCCCCCCACCACCGCTTCTTACGAGTCAAACCAACAGTCTCGAGCTAGTAGAGTAGAGTCTATTTTCATTCTCTTCTTCAATAGTCATAGTTATCTCTGCAAGCAAAACATCAGCCGCATATATCAATACTTATTGTAAAACTTTTGTGGCTCAATGGCAATAATGAATGTTCCATATTGACATTTTATGGTTAGTTCTGTTCACTAGACAACACACTTTACCTACTATTCTCAATTGTAGTGAAAACAGTTACTCGACCCAGTAAGTAGAGTAGAGTTAGCTTGGTGGAGTTAGTATGCCAGTTACTCGGCCACTAACTCCACTAATGAAAACCAGGCTTATCCCCTGCTTTTCCCTTTACAACGTCAGCTGGTATCTTTAAACTGATGATACCATCTACAAAATAATGTTATTAACACTAGGATGATCACAACCAAACTTTATGTTACATTGTACAGCAACTACAGATTTAGTCTTTGCAAACTGCATTGCATTGTACAAAATGCTTTGCATACAACACAAATTGCCATCTTTGCTACTACTGCTGTCTAACGGATTGAGGCAGAAACATAGCAGGCACATGCGCACTGGTATCAACAAACAAAACTTTTTGAGTTATTCTTTTATTTTACATATCGTCTATGACTCTAAGTTCAATGTAATGCATTTTATAAAGAGTTAAAACCACTATAATCATGAACACACCCTGTAGCTTTCAAACCGGAATGCAGAACACTCATCTAATGCACCAAAATGAGAAACCTCATTACTCAAATGAATGATATTGTAAAATTATGCATCATGTACCATTGACCGTAAATGTTTTTGGGTGTTGTCAGGAATCGCAACAACAGTCAATTGGCATTATTATTGTACTTGCAATATTATTATTATTCTCATTGCAATATGGTTAATAAATCAGGTGTATACCTTAGCTACCTATGTTCTTTGTGTATAGGCGTCCAATTTATAATATACGAAAACCCCTTATAAATGTTTCTATTCATGGTTGAATTTGCTTTTTTGTATCTATAGTCTGTTTTGACCCATGAGCTTACTCAGCAAATTCAATGATTTTTAGAATGAACCTTATGACTGATAGAATATGTTTTTATTGTTGATTATGATGTTTCTTTTGATTTATTTTATACTGATATAAAATAAAGTCTTTCCAAAAGGAAGGAAAGTTAGGGAAAAAGTAAGGGGGAAAATAAGATAGAAACCTAAGCTGGCTATTATGTTGTCAAGTACAGTAGGTACCTTAGCCGGCGTACTTCATTTCCTATATAACAAACTAAACTTTATATGCATGTAATCCAGTTCAAAATTAAATATTGTTTAAAAACATACGCAGTGTGCAAATGGCCCTCAAAAGAAATATGATTTATTGTTGAACAACATAGTTTCAATATTGGATAATTATAGTCATTACATATGAAACATAAAAGAATTTACGTTACAAATTCACAATAATCAAAGCCTAGACATTCACTTATCACCTCCAAGCCTTAAAACTGCATGACCATTCAAGTAAAATGTAAGTAGAAAATAAATTTATTTTAAAAACCATTTGGTTAATCTTATAACTTACATTCAAATTAGAGTATAAGACCGTTTGCACAATAAAAAAATTAACTAAACAAGAACCCATTTATAATAAACTAAACAAAGTTGAGCTTATTATTCCTATTTATTTACTCCTTTGAATTAATGAGTTATTGTTGATCTACATAGTTTCATTATTTCATAATTATAGTTATTACATAAGAACAATGAGAGAATTTACAATATTTGAAACATAGCCATTCACTAATCACCTCCAAACCTCTTAACTGCATTACCAGTGAAGTAGAAGCTATGTCTAAAATATACTCATTTGTAAAGAAACGTTCCTATGTAAAGGCTCAATTAATAGTTGAACGTTCTAATAGTAGCCATTATATAAGGAGCCATTATATAAATAGACGTTCTATATTACCTTATAATATAACTGTGATATCCAGTATTGCGTCTGAGGCCGTTTGCACAAAAAATCTCAAACTAATTATGAGAATAAATTTGATGAATATGAAAGCCTAAATATGAACCTAATTGACATAATCAACCTCTTTATAACAAACTAAACTTGATATGTATATTTTATAGTTGAGTTCTTAATGAAATTTCGTTTAAAAACTCATGCAGTGTGCAAACGACCCTCAAAAGGAGTAACATGCTATATTGTTGAACTACCTAGTTTCAATTTTTGATAATTATTGTTATTACTTAGTAAAAATAAGAGAATTTAGGCTACATTACAAATTTACAATAATCAAAGCCTAGACATTCACTTACCACCTTCAAGCCTTAGAAAATTTATTCGTAAAACAAGAAGCGTTCTAATGTAAAGGTCAAACTAGCAACTCTCGCTGTCATCAACTAAGTGCTGCGCGGTTACAGCCGTCACTACTTATAATAATAATATATTATTATATTGGTGACAGACCCAGCCTCTGAGCGGCTAGAATAGTCTAGTTGTCGTTTAGGAATTGGATCTTATGAAAAAATTATTATTATCTTGTGTGGTAAGTTAGCCGAATTACATTGAATCATTCGCTCCTTATTAATTCTATATTTTGCTCAAAACAGCATGGTGGATTCACGGAGGATCGGCAGCCTTGATTGTGGGTTGATTAGTTTGAGCTTTCCTCCCCTTCCCCCTCTCCCAAAGAGGCAAGATAACTTGAAACAACACTCACAACCTCTCTCCATCACCCTCCTTCATCCTCCCCGTTTATCTTTGAAACCACTACTTCAAGAATTGTGGTCGAGAAGTCAACATCGTTTCGTTTCGTTTCTCCTGTTTCCGTGGCGTTCGAGCTGAATGCAATTACCTCGTTTCGTTTCATGATATATGTACAATATCATATAGGCCTACGCATGAAGACAGGATATCATCAGCAGTAACTTCTACACACGAGATACAGTCCACTTCCTCGCCAGTTCCAAGGTTAGTGCAAATTAAAGACTTACTTTTGGGGCTGTCGACGTTTTCGTGAATTATATCTTAACTGTACCCCAATCCATAGGTTTGGGGACAGGACGGGATCACCACATGGTCCACCAGGCCTGGGATATGTTCTATTTCCAAGAGATTTATTTTTCAATTTAAATTTCAATTCGTTAATAGTAGAGTTACTTGTTGATACATGCACTGATATCCATGTTAAATCGAGTTACAAAGTTCCTTTCCAAATCTCCCTGTTTATCTAATCAGTTACTTAGTTACAATTGCAAGCCCACAAGCCTTGCTTACTATTCGTTTGAAGAAGAAAGAAACTTTGTTTAGCCGTGTTCAACAAGCCTATGACTTGTTGAAGGACATCAATGATCCTAAAATTCAATCTCAATTTTTTATAAGAAGTATATCTATTGAAAATACTGTGAAAGAATATTCTGCACTCTTAGATGAAATCAATGAATTATCTATTCAAGTTGAACCTACTAAAGAACCTGAATATCAATCACTTACCGTTATTGATAATTTATCCTGTGCAATAATAAATGCTCGTGATAAATTGAATCAAATGAAAAATGAGAAGCCGAAGGAGAAAAGTGAACCTTCACCTTCAACCTCTCATTCTCCCCGTTTGAACATGATATTACCTCCAACTGAAATAAAACCGTTTGATGGCTCTGATATTTCAGACTGGCCTAGATTCAAAATATCTTTTCATCATTGATTGTGGATGATAAATATTATTCTCCTGTTCATAAATCCCATATTTTGCATAATTTGTTGAAAGGCGAAGCAGCCAGAGTAGTGAAATCTTTTCAGATAAGTAGTGATTTTGATTTGGCATGGAAAACTCTATGCAAGCGTTATGAAAGTGATAGGGTGCTAGCTAACTACTACGTAAATGAGATTTTGAAAACTAGTTCAATCCCATTTACACCTTCGTTGCAATCGCTTCAAGATTTTCTTGTTAAAGTAGGTGATAGTATTACCACTCTGAAGTCGTTGAAAGTTCCCGATTTGGCTGATTATATTTTGTACTCATTGGCTATTCGTCAATCAGACAAAATATCACATGAATCGTTTGAGCTCGAAGTAGCTGATAGGAGCTTTCCTTCTTGTCAACGGTTGATTGATTTCGTGAACAAGAGAGTTAGATCTTATCAATTATCTGCATCTGATGTGCCGTCTGTTAATGAACAAAAATCTATCAAAAAGCCGAAAAATAAGTCTTTTCAGAACAAGGTTGTCTTATCTACTCAGGCTGATAACAGCGTTCGAAATAAAAGCAGCTTAGTTACTTGTGAATTGAATGATAGTGCTGAAACAAAATGCTCATTTTGCAACTCAACGAATCATTCGTTATTCAAATGTCCTGCTTTCTTGAAAAGAGATCCAAAAGCTAGGAATGAATTTATTAAATCATTGAGAGTCTGTTTCAATTGTTTCTCCAAATTTCACACTGTAAACCAATGCAAGTCTAAATCGTTGTGCTATTGTGGTCGTATGCATAATAAATTACTTCATTATCCTCGTAGTAGTGATAATAGCCGTTCGAATTCTCCTGTTCGTTATCAGAAGTCTACTGGTAACATCTCTAAAGTTGCTTTGAAATCGAAATCCGTTGATTCGATTACTCAAACTGATAGCACTATGAATGTTGTTAAGAATTCAAATTCTTCTAAGCATTGTGGTATCACTGATAATGTTATTGATAAGTCATCAATTGTTAGTTTAATTCCTAAAACGAGAGTTGTTCTAGGTACTGCTCAAGCAGTAATTAAAAATTCATCTGGTTCGTTTATTGGTGTTCGTTTAATGATTGATTCTGGTAGTACTGCTAATTTCATCACAAAAGATCTTGTTATGAAACTTGGTTTATCTGTTCATGATTGTCATCAAAATTTCTCTGGTTTGAATTCCTCGAGTGTAGGGAATTCTTCTGGTGTTGTGAAATGTTTGTTGAAACCTAAGGGCTCAAATCACCCTCGTCTGGAAGCTGAGACTTACGTAATTGATAAAATAGTTGGCTCATTGCCCCCTATTTATCTCAGTTCGAAAGTGCAAAATGAGTTGAAAAAATTCAACCTTGCTGATCCTGTGTTCTATGAACAACGTTCCGTTGATCTTCTATTGGGATGTCAGTTATTCAACAAAATATTACATCATCATAGTCAAGTCTCATCTAGTGAAGAGTGTTCGTTTTGCGTGATTCCTACCATGTTTGGTGACATTATTTTGGGTGAATTTCCAAATCATTCAGGTCTTCTTAACCAGTCATTGACTGCATTAATGACGTGTCCCACCTCTGAGAACTCGTTGAATAATTTGGTTCATAAGTTTTGGGAAAGTGAAGAAATTCCTAATCATAAATTTCCTAGTCCCAATGATGAGTTTTGTGAGAAACATTTTGCTGAAACTCACACGCGTGATACTGAAGGAAGATATGTTGTTCGTCTCCCTTTCAAAGTTGACACTAATCAACTCAAGTTTCATGAATCTCATATTGTTGCTTTAAATCGTTTTCTGTCGTTGGAGCATCGTATGCTGCGTGATGCTTGTTTGAAGTCTGATTGCGTATCATTTATGGAAGAGTATCTTCTTTTGGATCATATGGAAGTTGCTAGAAAACCAGGTAAATATTTTATTCCTTATTTTTGTGTATTCAATCTGTCATCACCCACAACAAAGGTTTGTGTTGTATTTGATGGGTCTGCTAAAAAGAGTCACATTTCATTGAATCAAGTTCTTCATTCAGGTCCAAAATTGTTAAATGACATATGTGATGTGTTAACTAGATTCAGATTTCACTCATTCGTATTCATGTGTGATGTTACGAAAATGTATCGTGCTATCCTCGTTGATGAAGAAGATCGTTCTTTCCTTCACATATTGTTCCGTAAAGATCCTTCTGATGATATTGTCGTTTATGAGCTCAAAACAGTCACATATGGTTTGAAACCGTCTGGTTTTCTTGCTCAACATGCTCTGATTCAACTGGCGAAAGATGAAGGAGATAAATTTCCGTTGGCAGCAGCAGCTATTCGTGATGATATATATCACGACGATTTTCTCACAGGTGCTAATTCATTGGAAGAAATCTGTGAAATAGAATCACAACTTTGTAATCTTCTAAACTGTGCTCATATCAAGTTGAATAAATGGAGCAGTAATTTTCCTGAGTTCTTGGATTTGATTCGTTCTGAAGACACTCAAGTACCACTCCATATCAGTGATGTGCCTAATTCAAATGTGAAAGTTCTTGGCATAATGTGGAACCCACTACTGATTGTTTTCATATCAAAGTCTCCGTTCCAGAGTTTCAAAAGAAAAACTCTAAGCGCACTGTTCTGTCCGTTATCGCGCGTCTGTATGACCCTCTCGGTTTCATAGCTCCAGTAATATTCAAAATGAAATGTTTTACAAGAGCTGTGGAAGTTGGACATCGATTAAGATACGCCGATTTCTGTTGACTACAACGAATGCTGGAACGAGCTGATGAGAGAGCTTCCTGCTCTAAGTTCAATTTCAATTCCTCGATGTGTTTATGGCGATGCTTTTTCTTGTCAAATACTTGGGTTTTCCGACGCATCGCAGAAAGGAATCTGTGCTTGTATCTTCTTGAGAGTTGTGTCATCAGAATCTACGGTGAAATGCTTCCTGTTGAAAGCTAAAACTAAAGTTGCGTCGTTGAAAACTCTGTCTATTCCTTGATTAGAGCTTCAAGCTGTGTTGTTGCTTTCGCGATTGTATGTTTCAGTCCTTCCTTCACAGGAAAAAATCAATCCTCAATCTACGTTTCTGTTCAGTGATTCAACTATTGTTTTATCTTGGTTGCATATACCTCCTTACAAGTTGCCCACGTTTGTTGCAAATCGTGTTGTGAGAATATTAGAGTTGACTAATATTTCAGATTGGAATCACATTGGTACTGATTTCAATATTGCTGACGTTGGTTCAAGAGGCGTTTCTCCCCAAAACTTGTGCAATTCGCAAGATTGGTTCAATGCTCCAACATGGTGTTCTAATTCGTTGTCATGTTGGCCATTGTCATCTATGACTTACCCTGCTACTGAAATTCTGCCTGATGTGAAACAAAATAAAGGTGTTGTTTTGAATATCACTGAAGAGACTGCTGTTATTCAGATAACACGTTTCTCCTCATACATGAGATTGTTACGTTCCTGTGCTTATGTTTTACGTTTCGTGAATAACTGTAAAGCATCAATTAGTGGTGTCTGTCGTAAATCTGGCGCACTTAGTGTTCAAGAGTTGAAAAGTGCACAAATTTATTGTGTTAAAATTGTTCAAAAGTGTCATTTCAATCGTGAACTCGACCTATTGAAAGAGGGTAAACCTTGTGATAAGAGTTTCAAAAATTGTCTGTATTCTTGGATTGTGATGGTGTGATTCGTGTTGGTGGCAGATTGGTAAATAGTGCTTTAGGATATGAAGCCAAGCATCCTTGTTTGATACATAAAGATATTCATTTTACTAACTCCTCATTGAGTATTATCATATTCTCATCTTCATGCTGGACCAAGAATAGTGCGTGCTCTTATTCAGCGTTATTTTTGGATTGTTGGAGCACACAGTGTTATCAGAAATGTGATTTTCAATTGTACTCGTTGCCATTTATTCAATGCAACTCCTGTTGCTCCCGTCATGGGTGATCTTCCCAGCTCTCGTGTTGTTCCCAGTGCTCCCTTTCTGAAGGCTGCGGTCGATCTAGCTGGTCCTTTCACTGTCAAAGAGAGTATTCGGCCCAAAGCTCGTACGTACAAGGCATACTTTGCACTGTTTGTCTGTCTGGCAACAAAAGCTTGTCACATTGAGGTGCTTACAAGTCTTTCATCCGAAGAGTTTATTAACACTCTCTATCGTTTCGTTTCTAGGCGTGGATTGCCTAAAGAAATATTCTGTGATCAAGGGACGAATTTCAAAGGTGCTGCGCGACAATTGAAGGAAATTGTTGAATTTCTCAGATCATCAGAAAATCAATCCAACGTCTGTGATGCGATGTCATCTAAAAGCATCCAATTTCGTTTTAATATTCCACATGCTCCTTTCATGAATGGAATCTGTGAGTCTAATATTAAAAATGTGAAATTCCATTTGTTTCGTGAAGTGGGAAATTTGGTCCTAACTACTGTTGAGCTTTCCACTCTGTTGGTGAAAATTGAGGCGATACTCAATTCGAGACCGTTGTATGCGCTCTCTTCATCTCCTGGTGACTACGAGGCGCTGACTCCCGGACATTTCCTTGTTCATCGCCCTCTGTTGGTGGTTCCTGAAATTGACATGAGTGATGTCAACGAGCACAGACTGTCTCGTTGGGAAAAGGTTAATCGCTTCACTCAGAGATTGTGGAAGAGGTGGGAGAGTGAATACCTCCACACTCTTCAACAGAAGAATAAGTGGTTTGAGAGGGTCGCTACAATTGGCTAACTCGGAACTCGCTGACTCAATGTTAAATCTGCCATATGAAACTTAACTGCGCTGATCGGCATTGACTAACTGTGGAAGTGGTTGTTTATGCATCGACCGGAATTCGTTGACTGAGAATTCACTGACTCTCCCTCTTTTCAACAGCAGTCGACAGAAATGGCTAAGTCCGGAACTGGCTAACTCAGGATCCACTGATTACTACGTCATCGTCTGTTTCGTCTGCTACTCATTCCCTCGCACTCGGTCCTGTTCACTCTCTCACACTGGGACGGATAACAGATTGCAGCACACTAAGCTCGTATATTTTTTGGTAGCTTATTTCGGTATATAAATGATTGGATCTTATGTAAAACTTTCTGATAAATCCAATAAAACTAGTAAGAGGTTAGTAACTTTGATGGTTATTGAAATAACAGGCATAATATTATGCCGAAGACCATTATTTTCTCCCGTTAAGAGTTGTTCAACTTGATTATTTGATTGCTGAACCAAGTATTTGTATTGGATGAAACTTAAATAATGAATATAACATTTTCAATCACCCAATAATAGTTTGAAATGCTGCAATACTTCCATACCTCAGGAATCAGGATTGAAAGGAGGCAAAAAAGAAAAAAATACTATCAATTTTGAAGAATCAGTGTTTTGATTGAGCCTCCTTTATACTATTTAACTGTTATAAAACAATTTTATATCACAAAAGTTACAAAAAATATATACTTTGTTATAAAATAAAAAATAAACATTTTCAAACAAATAAATATAATATTGTCATATAACATTACTGACTCAGAGTCTCAGTCAAGATGACTTATGGACTCAATGTAGTCTCTCATAAGAGTATCTAGTATACCCATATCCGTTCACAGTAGAATTTTTAGTATGGCATAATTTTCCAAAAATGAATTGCTACAAGAATAGAACTTTCCACTATGCATTTATGCAATCCTCTTGCATATCCTCATTGCATTTATGCAATTCTCTGGCCAGAATCAGCGGGTTCCAGAGTTAGCCAATCCTGTCTGTGACAGAATCAGTGAGTTCCTAGCCAGTCACTTCTACAACCACAGTTAGCCAAATTCCAGTTAGCGAATTCCGCGTTCCCGTTTGACGGGACACAAACCTTCAGGTAGGGCAGTTAGTATGAGTATTAAAGAGGACAATTCATCACCCTTATCATACCCGTTAGGTAGAGTCACCCAAATCATAAGTGATGCTAAGGGTGTTGTGCGCTCAGCTCACGTGAAAACTAACTCTGGTGAGTATGTTAGGCCAGTTAGGAAACTTGCCCCCATACTTCCCTATTAGTTTAACCCACACCCCAAGTTTTCCGTTTTCCTTTCCTATTCCTTTTCCCTTCGTTTTTCCTTTCCTACCGTTCAGTGCATGTTGTTTTGTTTTTCTTTTACCTTTTAAATTTTAGTTTTTTTTTTGAGTTTATGTTCTTGGAAATGGGGCATTCCAAGGCGGGTGGAGATGGTGGATTCATGGAGGATCGGCAGCCTTGATTGTGGGTTGATTAGTTTGTTTGAGCTTTTCTCCCCTTCCCCCTCTCCCAAAGAGGCAAGATAACCTCTCTCCCTCACCCCTCCTTCATCCACCCCGTTTATCTTTCAAACCACTACTTCAAGAATTGTGGTCGAGAAGTCAACATCGTTTCATTTCGTTTCTCCTGTTTCCGTGGCGTTCGAGCTGAACGCAATTACCTCGTTTCGTTTCGTGATATATGTACAATATCATATAGGCCTACGCATAAAGACAGGATATCGTCAGCAGTAACCTCTACACACGAGATACAGTCCACTTCCTCGCCAGTTCCAAGGTTAGTGCAAATTAAAGACTTACTTTTGAGGCTGTCGACGTTTTCGTGAATTATATCTTAACTGTACCCCAATCCATAGGTTTGGTGACAGGACGGGATTACCCACAGCAACTCGTGTCTACGCACAGGTTTTACACCTATGCAGGTTTTACACCTGAATACGAAACGAATTCATGTGAAATTCCCCTGTCGAATAAAAATGTGGTCAAGGCAGGTTGAAGTACCAGTACGGCTGTCTACACGAGTAGGCTTATCAATGCAAGGAATAAATCCCGCCTCATACATAGCATCCAAATACATCTCAGTTCTCGGATTGCTACTTAATATATCTGTATTGATATCTCCGACTAGAATATACGTTTTATTAGAAGAAAGATTTTCACAGTGTAATTTAAGATTATCAATGAAGGTATGAACATTACTATCATGAGTTCTGTAGGCAGCCAGAATATTGTATTGCTTATTTTTATAATAAAAGTTCACTTCCAATGCTGTTACTCCTCCCAACACTATCTCCTTTCCGATAGCTGATAACGATTCATTAGCAAAAATAATAACTCCGTCGTTACGATTCTGTTTTAATGATGTTTTGATCGTATCATAATCATCGAGTGAATATTCGTCGTCCTCATCAATCCATGTCTCAGTGAGGATGATTAAATCAAATCTACAATTCAATTCATTCAAACCCAATAGCAAACTATCAAAATTTAAGTTAAAACTACGTATGTTCAAGTGGAAAATTCTCAAGCTCTCGGCCTCACTTTTAAAGAAAGAATTGAAATTATTAAAACTATCATATTCAAAACAGTCTATCTCATTTACAAAATCTATCTCTCTCTCTCTCATGCCTGTTCATATTGTTTTCAAAAAATGTTACTAATCTGCTCCCCGCCCATCTTACTTACGGTGCAAGAAAACAGCTATAATCATTTATGAGTATATACTAAATAATAAAGATCAAGTTGAAGAACAAAAAAAAAATAAAAAAATAGATATAGATGTATATAGATAAATACTTTATCAAGTTTACTAATATTATTGGAAGCCAAGGATCTAAACCTTTATGATTGATAAAACACATTCGAATAATAAATTTATATATATCATGAAATTATTGATGGGGTAATATTGTCTCTTTTAATGGTAATTTCTTATCTTTCCAAAGTAACAAAAATAATTCAGTTCATTATCAACTTCCTAATTGAAATTGAACTGAATAAAAATTATAGATATTAAGTTCATCTGCATTTGAACTAGAGTAATAATACTCCATTCTCCTAATAAAATACTCGATAAAAAACTTAAATGAGTACAACAGTTCAAATAAACTCCATTATCTCTTATAATAGACAGTTCAAATAAACTCCATTATCTCTTATAATAGAGTTTATTGATATATTATCATGGCTTGAGATATGTTTCTTGTTGACTGTAATTGTTTAATAAGCTTGACTGAATTTCAATTTCAATAATTTATCTAGCTTTGAAATGAGCAAATGAACTACAGTATAAGGAAAAAGAGATGGCCAATCCAATACATTGTGAACTGAGAAAAAATGATAATAATGATTTGTGATCTTTGGGGAAATCATAAGTTCAATATTAATAATAAAGCCATCTTCAGCTATCAATATTATATTAAATTAAAATTAATGAATAATTGAAATTGAGCTACTGTAATAATAGGTACATCACTTGAGCAATCTTTTATTTTAGGCACAAAATGAATGTTCAATATCTTCAATTAATAAACTAGAAAAAAGGGGAAAAAACTTTAACTGTGAAAGAACTTGAAGCCTTTTCAAGCAAGTAATTATTATTTTTGATAACTTATTCTATAGGACTTCTCATAGACCCATAGAGCATGAACAAAACGAAAAAAAAAAACAAAAAAAAAACAAAGTAATTATTATTTTTGATAACTTATTCTATAGGACTTCTCATAGACCCATAGAGCATGAACAAAACGAAAAAAAAAAACAAAAAAAAAACAAAGTAATTATTATTTTAAAATAACTTATTATATACTTCACATAGAGCATAAACAAAATAACTAGATATCATGATTCGTTCTACACATTGTGGAAACACATTATTGGAGTTTGATTTAAATAATTAATTACTCCTACATTGTTATGTGTTGTGTGAATTTATTGTTCTATAGAACTTGACTTACTGCTTACGGTCGTCTCCTACTCTTGCCTTGTGTGTAATAATGTGATCAATGTCCTCAATACACCAGACTCTTGCGGGTGGACTCTGCTTGCAAGTTTTGACCCAAACCTTGCCGTTGCGTGCGTTGGCTCTGTGCAGCTTGCGTTCCTTCACCATCCTCTTGCCGTATGAGAGCACGAACTTATAGTGAGGCGTCAGGTGCTCGTTTATGTAGACGTTCTCAGGAGGCATCGTCGGATGTAAGTCTTTCGCTAATAGTTGATGCTGTTTCCCTCTGTTACCAGCTGACAGCCATTCCGCTCGAATTGTTTTTGAAATAAAGCTAACTATTATGGGTGGATATTTCAATTTGCTAGACTTGGTAAGAGGCACTCGGTGGGCAACAGATATGTCTGCTCTCGAGTAACGTTGGCCAATACATGCGGCGACAGTCTTAAGCATTTCATAAACGTCTTCCCCTTCAGTATGAGGTATTCCTAAGAACTCCAAATTCTTGCTACGCGAATACTGTTGTATGTCTCTCAGTTCTTGCTTCACTCTCCATAGATCGCTAGATAGGTCAGAATTCTGCTTCTTTAAATTAGCACACTGGGTTTGCAGTTTGCTAACGTCGGATTTCACATTTTCGAGCGATTTTTGAATACTTTCGATAGAAATATTTTTTTTGTCACCAATGCTTCAATACTAGTGATTTTTGACAACTGCGTGGCCTGTGAATCCAATTTGGAGTTGAAATCTTCTTTGAGCAAACTAATTGCATCGAGGATGAATTTTGCTCGTCCTCTGAAGTTCTGTATTGGTGTTACATGTATCGCACTGCCAAGATTCTTTCCGAGCACCGAGATTGGACAATTTGGCAACTGTCTTATGCGAGTACACGTAGCATATTGTTCACACTTAGAGCACTTAATCACGTCCTGTGTATTAACCGAGAATTTCAAATTACACTTAGCACAGAGCGACATGATTATCCGCAGGGGTGCCCAGCCCCCCCAAGGGCAATGGCGCATGCCCCCCCCCCCAATCCAAGGGTAATGCCCCCTCCAAAGTATCCCATTCCCAACCCTGTAGTTTTTAACATCAGTCAGTGCTCAGTGTAATAATAAAATAAAATAAATTCAATCTTACATTCTAATCTTCCAAAGGACATTATTCACCTTTGTTCTTGTGGGGAATCTTTCTGTTTTCATAATATATAAAAAATATACCATCGTTTCTTATCCTCTTTTAAAATAGAATAAAGTATCTTTTTGATTTTATTTTTGAGACTAGCAGTGCACCCGTTCTTGGTGGGAGGACTAAAAAGTACTACATTACATCAGGAAAACTACATGACAAATATTAATAGGATATTAAAATATAAGTAAGGGAGGCTTTGCTTTTTAAATGTAAAGGTTACTTATAAAAAGTTGAATAATAATATCATTGATATATCTTTTATTGCAAAAGAATATTGCATAGCAATTTCGGTGACATTCATACAAATTTGGACGATTTTAATCATACAATATATAATGTCGGCAAGTTTAGGTATTCTAAATCCTATACTATAAAAGAGCAATTTCCTGTTTAGATGCATTACAGGAGTGAATAACACAAGTCGAACAAAATGTATATTCAAATGGTTTGGTTTTTGGAATAAAGATATCATCTGAACAAATACATATTGTAAATTCTATCTATTAATACCAAATATCGGGGCACCGAGCTTTGCTCGTTATTCATTCATTGATAAACAGAACTCAATTCTTTGAAATGATTGGGAAAGAACTAACAGGCACAGCCCAAAACTGTTTCTTCACCGAATTTTGATTCATACACTATAAAATTTATAGTTGGAATATTTAATACTCCAAAAGTAGGTTATGTTTCATACACTTGAATTCAAGTGAAATTTTCAGTCCAAATATTCGAAAACATAAAAGTTCTAATTTAGATTGTTTACATACCAAATTGAATAACAAAATATAACACTCACTAATCACTTAGAACTGTAAAATAATGATTAACTTTGAATATTATGATATATATATTATACCATCTCATGTCAACAAATCAGATTACTGTATTTTGATCGAGTCAATTAAAATTTCTAGATTTCTCGCGAGATACGATAAGCTAATTGATTACACAGCTGATCTCCCCACAGGCACACGCATCTTCTGTTATCGACAGACGACGAAATCATCATCTGTTTTCCAAGGATGAATAATTATCCTTTTCATGTCCTTCAGGGAGTTTTCTCAGGGATGAGACCTAGTGCAATCGAATTTTGATATCATAAACCTACTACATTCCGAATTTCGTGAAAATCGTTAGAGCCGTTTCCGAGATCTGTTGAACATAATAATAACCATATAAAATAGAAAAATATAAACAGATATACAGAAATTGCTCGCTAATATAGTAGGTTAACAACTTATAGTCCAGTCAAATTATCGTTTTTTAGGAAACAGCCCCGAAAGAATTTTTTCGATGGTTCTATCTGTATTTTGGGGCGCTAAATTCCAATCTGAAATTAGCTGACACTCCAGTGGGCGACTTCACCCCCAAAATTTTGAACTTTTTTAAGTTTTCCATTTAATCTCGAGATCTTGAATTTATCGAGAAAAAGCATTCTCTATATAATATTAAAGATAATAAAATTTCCAATGAATTGAGTGGTCGCGCAGGATACTCTTTGGATTTTTTATCTGAAGTGTTCCACAAGATACACAACTTTGAATGTGCGAGAAATTTGTGATACTTCCCCCATTCTCACAGTCTCGCATATGCAACGTTGCGTATCTTGTGGAACACTTCAGATAAAAAATCCGAAAAGTAGTCGAGGTCGTGATGAATTTTCTCCTCTTTTCACTCCCATGAATTATACTTCTGTTTTCAATACCGTTAAAAAGTTACAGCCAATTGAATTGAATCTTTATTTTCTCACTTTTCTTGCAATTTTACTGTTATTAAAGAGTCTCTAAAATATGAACAATACATGATAGAAACTTGCGATTGGTCTTAAATGAGAGAAAATTTCATGCTCTATAAGCTGAGTTGACTTAAATTGATCTTGCATCACTGTTTATATCGAAAAACTGTCGAGACTGTGAAAATGAAAAATATTGCAAATTTCTTGATTTTTTGAATCAAACGTATCTTACTTCACTATTATATTTTTACAAAAATCATTCACCTCACATAAAAGAGGAGATTCTTTTCTTCAAATCAAGACCAAGTATCATTTTGAGTTACCGAGATACACAGTTTTGAATATAGAAATCGGTCATTTTTCTATGCATTGAAATATGGGCTAAAATACACTAAAGGAGGAATTTCCTATTTTTTTAACAAATGACAAAGTGAGATGATACATGATTTTCAACCGCCTTGATGAGCTGATATGAACGATCTGTAGTACGAGGAGATGTGATCATTCAGTCAAAAGTTATAAGTGTTTAAAGTTTTGATCCTGGACGTATCCTTATGTGTGCCCCCACTAGGAAATACTGAAATCTAACGAGTGATTCTCATAGAACATAACCCTCGTAAGATGATTATTTCAGCCGAAATATGTTTCTTTTTTGTTAGGAAGGCCATGAAAAGGTATTATAAAGAGAATTTGAATTTTGGCTGTTGTAGGACATGATTTTCGGGTGTATTCCCCCTCCCACCTCTACTCCACAGAATTAATATTGGTGATTCACGTGATGTGTGGCTTTCTGTCATTACTAGAAAAAGATCCTGTAGTTGTATAGGGTAGAAGTGGTAGGTTTGCATAATTTTGAAAACCCCTTAAAAATATCCCTTTTTTGAAAACTCTTAGCTCCGGAATCAAAAATCGTAGAGTCCTGCGCGACCACTCAATTTATTGGAACTTTTATTAAGTATCTTTAATATTTTAGAGAATGCTTTTTCTCGAGAAGTTAAAGGTTCTCAAGATTAAATGGAAAACTTGAAAAAAGTCCGAAATTTTGGGTTTTTTGGGAGTTTTGGGGGTGAATCCGCCCTCTGGCGTGTCAGAAAATTTCAGATTAGAATTCAGCCCCCCAAAATACATATAGAACCGTCGATAAAAATTCTTTCGGGCTGTTTCCTGAAAAACGACCATTTGACTGCATTATTTATTATACAAAACAGAAAAAATAATGAAAAATTACAATAATTACTTGATTACTGTGTGGTAAATAGGATGAAAATTTGAAATTGGCTTCATTTGATATTTTTGACAAAAGAAGTTTTTTCTTCTGTCAAATTCACTAGAATTTGCGATGTTGTTTATAATTGCATTTTCATTTCAGAGACATAATATCATCATGAAACGCCTTCGAAATTAAAATAACTATTAGAATAAAATGTACATTACAATTTAACTTAGCATTGTGCTTTTGAGAAAATTAGGTTGCAACAGCAAGGAAACACAGGACCATTAAAAATTAAAATTAAGCAAAGGGAATCAGAATAATAGTGGATGATGAAGTTATAATTTATTTTTGTCAAAGATTTACCTTCAAATTCATAGGCTTAAAATTACTAAAATTCTGCATACAACATATTATCAATTGTATTTTTCATGCTTTATATTGAGTTACACTTTGCAAAATATAACATTGTAAAGGTGGGAAAAAGTATCAAAACTGCATTAGGATTTTTTAGCCATGATTCAAAATGTTGACATAAAATATAAAAAAAAATCATGCCCCCCCCCCAAAAAAAAATGTTGATGGCGCAATCATGCCCCCCCCCTTGTGGGCACCCCTGATCAGGGGTACCCAGCCTCCCAAGGGCAATGGCGCATGCCCCCCCCAATCCAAGTGTAATGCCCCCCCCAATCCAAGTGTAATGCCCCCTCAATCCAAAAGTAATCCCCCCCCCCAAAGTACCCCAATTTCTAATTCTACATTCTAATCTTCCATAGGACATTATTTACCTTTGTTCTTGTGAGGATTCTTTCTGTTTCCATAATATTGTAAAAATATACACCATCGTTTCTTATCTCTTTTGAAATAGAAATAAAGTATCTTTTTGATATTATTTTGAGACTAGCAGTGCACCCGTTCTTGTTCAGGAGGACTAAAAAGTACTACATTACATAAGGAAAAACTACATGACAAAAATTTCAATAGGATATTAAAAGATAAGTAAGGGAGACTTTGCTTTTTAAATTTAAAGGTTACTTATAAAAAGTTGAATAATAATATAATTGATATTCTTTTATTGCAAAAGAATATTGCATAGCAATTTTACATACAAATTTGGAACCAATTTATCCATACAATATATAATGTCTTTTACGAAATTCGTAATAAAGGTATTACGAAATTCAGAAACATGTAGGTTATAATATAAAAGCCTACTTCTGATAGTAATTGTTTATTGTTATTGTGCACCCATCACAATTTTGAAAGACCGTGTTCGGGGTTGATAGAACAGAACTGGATTGAAACTGGTGCGTTGCAGCCACTGGCATAGGCCTAGTTGAAGTGTGATCAACATCGCTGGAACTGGATTGAAGCTGGTGTGTTGTGGCCACTGGCATAGGCCTAGTTGAAGTTTCATCAACATCGCTGGAACTGGATTGAAACTGGTGTGTTGTGGCCACTGGCATAGGCCTAGTTGAAGTTTCATCAACATCGCTGGAACTGGATTGAAACTGGTGCGTAGCAGCCACTGGCATAGGCCTAGTTGAAGTTTCATCAACATCGCTGGAACTGGATTGAAGCTGGTGTGTTGTGGCCACTGGCATAGGCCCAGATGAAGTGTGATTTAAATCAATGTTGCTTGTTGTTTGGTTCAAAATCCTGTTTGCTGTTTGTATTTTATTTCCAATTGATTCTTCAATATAGCCTTCGGCGACAGTAGTACTCTTCCATCCGCCATGTCTTTTAAGCTGGGTCATTGTTCCTCCAGCATTAACCAGCAAAGTAGCTGAAGTCCGCCTTAGAGCGTGTCCAGTATACAAGTTAGGATTGGGAAGTTGTAAGTATTGTGCAATACTCATGGGTATTTTTCCCAGGGAATTTTTCCCCATGGCTTGATTGTAGCATCTCCCATTTTTAAAACTTAAAAATAGCCGGGGTGATTTTGTTGTCTTTGGTCTTAAATTAAATACTTTCTGAAATAATATAAGTAGTCTATGTCTCGTTGTGTGCCATTGATCACAGTGAAAACACGTCCCTTGTTGGTTTTAGAATCAGGTACATTAACTATGAGAATTGAATCTTTGTCCTCAATGTCACTAACAGTCATATTGCACAATTCACCCATTCGGCAAGCTCCACAAATACCAAAAATCAAGGCTACTTTTTTCAATAAGTATTGTTCATCTGGAGCATTTAACAGGAATTTATTTACCTCCTCTTTGGTGAATGTTTTAGACTTCTTAGGTTGATAGCCTACATTTTTCTTTTTCAGAAAAGCACCCACTTTCGTAAAATTACTGATGTCTATGTTGTGTTTCACAATAATTGTTGCTTTCAACATTGAATAAATGGTCCATAAATAACTTGGGCTACATACCTGTGCTTGTTGTGAGAGGTAAACAAGGATTACGTTTTCTGAAATTCTTACTGTTCCACCACAATTCTTCTTGCACCATTCAACGAATAAATCATATCGCTTGATGTATAGTTCCTTTGATTTTTCCGGAAGCAAATTTTCAGTTACATTTTCAGCTTCGTGTCGAATGTTCGGCGGAGTTAGAACAAACTCCTCATCACTCTCACTTTCCATTTTATAAAAACGAAAATAACTTCTACAATACCGGTAGCGGATTTCGAAGATCTTAGTAGGTAACCAAGAAAAAACATAACCTGCAATCTTGTTTTCTGTGCAGACACGCTCAGTCGTCTCTGTTAAAGTGGGTTTTCGTTTATGCGTAAATGCCGTCGTCGACCATGACAGGGAGAGAATCTCAGATTGGGTAGATTTCAATCTGTCTACATAACTTAAAAGATTATGTTAAATTATGTTTTAATGGAGCAGGTTGAGCTTATACTTTTTTATACTTTTAAATGGCAATATTTTGATATTATTGAAAATGTTTATTTCTTTATTAATAAAGACAAATAATGAAAAAGTTATTTAATCAGCTGTTTTAGCACACTTGAAATTTGGACAATATGAATGTCAACAATGCTTGCCGTCGTCGACTGCGGAAAAGTTCGCATAAACGAAAACGTACCTTTAGATGAACGCTCTCGTAGAGATGCCGATGACGTTAGAGGTGTGTACTTTTTCATATCCACCAACGGTTGAACATAACCTAACAATCGAAATAGAGCTACTTATTTCCTAGAGCTAAAATATTCCAAAGATCGAAATAGAGCTCTTTTACTTTTCCTCTACCGACCACGACAGTGTTGCCACATTCCTCATTCTTCAATCGCGGCGTTGTCGGACTTCTTCCCATGTTAATCTTATGGGTTTATTTTTACTCCCTTGGGAGTAAAAGTGATCACTTTTCCCGCTGGGAATTATTTTTAGTCCCATGGGAGGAAAAGTAGTACTTTAGTATTCGATTCCAGGGTGTAAAATGAGACTTTTGATAGTAGGTGGAGAAAAATGTTTTTGCTAATTCTACCACTTAACATCACGACCTGAAAAAAATTATCGTTATAAAACATATTTAAAAGTTTGATAGAAAAACTTTTCCCAATAATAAAGGATTTGCAAAGAACTAACAGGCACAGCCCAAAACTGTTTCTTCACCGAATTTTGATTAATACACATACATTTATAGTTGGAATATTTAATACTCCAAAAGTAGGTTATGTTCCATACACTTGAATTCAAGTGAAATTTTCAGTCCAAATATTCGAAAACATGAAAGTTCTAATTTAGATTGTTTACATACCAAATTGAATAACAAAATATTACACTCACTAATCACTTAGAACTGTAAAATAATGATTAACTTTGAATATTATGATATAATATATTATACCATCTCATGTCAACAAATCAGATTACTGTATTTTGATCGAGTCAATTAAAATTTCTAGATTTCTCGCAAGATACGATAAGCTAATTGATTACACAGCTGATCTCCCCCACAGGCACACGCATCTTCTGTTATCGACAGACGACGAAATCATCATCTGTTTTCCCAAGGATGAATAATTATCCTTTTCATGTCCTTCAGGGAGTTTTCTCAGGGATGAGACCTAGTGCAATCGAATTTTGATATCATAAACCTACTACATTCCGAATTTCGTGAAAATCGTTAGAGCCGTTTCCGAGATCTGTTGAACATAATAATAACCATATAAAAATAGAAAAATATAAACAGATATACAGAAATTGCTCGCTAATATAGTAGGTTAACAACTTATAGTCCAGTCAAATTATCGTTTTTTAGGAAACAGCCCCGAAAGAATTTTTTCGATGGTTCTATCTGTATTTTGGGGCGCTAAATTCCAATCTGAAATTAGCTGACACTCCAGAGGGCGACTTCACCCCCAAAATTTTGAACTTTTTTAAGTTTTCCATTTAATCTCGAGAAGCTTGAATTTATCGAGAAAAAGCATTCTCTATATAATATTAAAGATAATAAAATTTCCAATGAATTGAGTGGTCGCGCAGGATACTCTTTGGATTTTTTATCTGAAGTGTTCCACAAGATACACAACTTTGAATGTGCGAGAAATTTATGATACTTCCCCCATTCTCACAGTCTCGCATATGCAACGTTGCGTATCTTGTGGAACACTTCAGATAAAAAATCCGAAAAGTAGTCGAGGTCGTGATGAATTTTCTCCTCTTTTCACTCCCATGAATTATACTTCTGTTTTCAATACCGTAGAAAGTTACAGCCAATTGAATTGAATCTTTATTTTCTCACTTTTCTTGCAATTTTACTGTTATTAAAGAGTCTCTAAAATATGACAATACATGATAGAAACTTGCGATTGGTCTTAAATGAGAGAAAATTTCATGCTCTATAAGCTGAGTTGACTTAAATTGATCTTGCATCACTGTTTATATCGAAAAACTGTCGAGACTGTGAAAATGAGAAAAATATTGCAAATTTCTTGATTTTTGAATCAAACGTATCTTACTTCACTATTATATTTTTACAAAAATCATTCACCTCACATAAAAGAGGAGATTCTTTTCTTCAAATCAAGACCAAGTATCATTTTGAGTTACCGAGATACACAGTTTTGAATATAGAAATCGGTCATTTTTCTATGCATTGAAATATGGGCTAAAATACACTAAAGGAGGAATTTCCTATTTTTTTAACAAATGACAAAGTGAGATGATACATGATTTTCAACCGCCTTGATGAGCTGATATGAACGATCTGTAGTACGAGGAGATGTGATCATTCAGTCAAAAGTTATAAGTGTTTAAAGTTTTGATCCTGGACGTATCCTTATGTGTGCCCCCACTAGGAATACTGAAATCTAACGAGTGATTCTCATAGAACATAACCCTCGTAAGATGATTATTTCAGCCGAAATATGTTTCTTTTTTGTTAGGAAGGCCATGAAAAGGTATTATAAAGAGAATTTGAATTTTGGCTGTTGTAGGACATGATTTTCGGGTGTATTCCCCCTCCCACCTCTACTCCACAGAATTAATATTGGTGATTCACGTGATGTGTGGCTTTCTGTCATTACTAGAAAAAGATCCTAGTTGTATAGGGTAGAAGTGGTAGGTTTGCATAATTTTGAAAACCCCTTAAAAATATCCCTTTTTTGAAAACTCTTAGCTCCAGAATCAAAAATCGTAGAGTCCTGCGCGACCACTCAATTTATTGGAACTTTTATTAAGGTATCTTTAATATTTTAGAGAATGCTTTTTCTCGAGAAGTTAAAGGTTCTCAAGATTAAATGGAAAACTTGAAAAAAGTCTGAAATTTTTGAGTTTTTTGGGAGTTTTGGGGGTGAAGCCGCCCTCTGGAATGTCAGCAAATTTCAGATTAGAATTCACCGCCCCAAAATACATATAGAACCGTCGCGAAAAATTCTTTCGGGCTGTTTCCTGAAAAACGACCATTTGACTGGACAATTATACAAAACAGAAAAAAGTAATGAAGCATTACAATAATTACTTGATTACTGTGTGGTAAATAGGGTGTAAATTTGAAAGATAGGAATTGGCTTCATTTGATATTTTTCACAAATTTTTGACAAGAGAAGTTTTTTCTTCTGTCAAATTCACTAGAGTTAGCGATGTTGTTTATAATTGCATTCCCATTTCAGAGACATTAATATCATCATGAAACGCCTTCGAAATTTAAATAACTATTAGAATAAAATGTACATTACAATTTAACTTATCATTGTGCTTTTAAGAAAATAAGGTTGCAGCAGCAAGGAAACTCAAACACAGGACCATTAAAAATTAAAATTAAGCAAAGGAAATCAGAATAATAGTGAATGATGAAGTTATAATTTATTTTTGTCAAAGATTTACCTTCAAACTCATAGGCTTAAAATTACTAAAATTCCTGCATACAACATATTATCAATTGTATTTTTTATGCTTTATATTGAGTTAAACTTTGCAAAATATAACATTGTAAAAGTGGGAAAAAGTATTAAAATTAACTACATTGGGATATCTCTATTTAATACCTTGATTTTTTAGCCATGATTCAAAATGTTGACATAAAATATAAAAAAAAAATCATGCCCCCCCCCCAAAAATGTTGATGACGCAAATTGCGCCATGCCCCCCCCTTGTGGGCACCCCTGCCCCTGATTATCCGAAACAAACGTAAACTCGTAAAATATTACACCGGGTTGGCGAGCAGGCAGCAGATAATCGTTATCGCAGCGTTAGTCTCATCGACTGTTCTCAACGGCAGTCACTGCCAGACTGATGTGCGTCTGTGTACACGATATCTCATCTCCCAATTAACGGAATAACTTGAAATTTGGAACTTAAGTTCCTCACAATATAAGGATCCGACAAGAACAATTTCGATCAAATGCAATCCAATATGGCAGCTAAAATGGCGAAAATGTTGTCAAAAACAGGGTTTTTCGCGATTTCCTCGAAAACGGCTTGAACGATTTTGATTAAATTTATACCTAAAATAGTCATTGATAAGCTCTATCAACTGACACAAGTCCCATATCTGTGAAAATTTCAGGAGCTTCACCCCATCTATGCAAAGTTTGATTTTTGATTCCCAATTATCAGGCTTCAGATACAATTTAAACAAAAAAAATCGAGTGGAAGAGATTGAGCATGAAAATCTCTACAATTAATTCTCAGTAACATTTTCACCTAAAATTTAAAATAAGCTCGAAATTCGAGAAAATGTGATTATCCAATAATTATTGCAAACTGTTGACAACTGTTGATTCTATTAAATGATTCACTATGAAGAGATAGCAGACCTCGTATGTCTCCAGCGTTATTGTCCTGTCACCAGCTGACTCAGATCTTTGTTTATAAGTAGACTTGAGATTCGCGTGTACACTAGCGTCAGGTGATTAATTCTCATAACGGCAAGGGAAGTTGTGTGAGTGCGCCACACCAGATTTTTTTATTTCTATCTGATTCACAAAAATTTAATTCTAATAATAATGCGTGGTACGAACGACATCTAAACTTTGGTCGTAATGCTGTAAATTTAGAATATGAACGGAAAAATCAGCAGCAAGGAGATATTTCTTATTACCTACCTATTATTTTATAACCATCCATTCAATTTCCCAGCAAGCTGCATTCAACTACTGTATATATCTAAAAATACAAATATAAATACAATATATTATCACACCGTTTCACGCCATGCCCGATTCAGTGTGGGTGAGTTCTTCCTTCAAACCAAGAAACACCTAGATGCAAAATGCTGCATCGCGCCTCCTCAGTGTGCTTCCAGCTAAAGTTTGTCATGAGATGCATTAACTATTTGGCGGTAAGAAGTTCGCCGGGCCAGCTAGTACAAAATATTTCTTCACAAACATTCATTTTAACATGAAGTTTTTGCAAGGGATATCCCTATTACCGCATGGTATGAAAATAATAATGTTTATCTGTTGAAAAAATATAACACACATGTAGAATTCAAGAAAATAAATAACTTCAATGCATGAAATCGATAATTTTAATTCACATTCTTACAAAATCATGAATAATAAATAATCAAATAACATTATGAAGGGTAACAAATATTATAAAAAGATTCACTCACATTGATGTTCAAGGACGAAAGTATACTGAAAAATGTTTCAGTTGCAACCAAAAAACTTCGGTCACAGTATTTTATCATCCTTACTGAACAAATAAATTTTTAATTTCGTCAAGGTTAGAATGCCTTAGTAATGAATAGCTTTCAGCTTACCTACAACCAAGCATGAATTTCAGTTAGTTCATGTAATACAAATCGATCAACAAACATTACAGAATTAGTTATGTTAATTTCTTTTAGTTTAATGTATTATTATTTACACAATGAAAGTCGAAAATTGTTTGAAAATACAGATTCAGTAATTAGTATTATACACAGTGGATACAGTCATGATTAATCATTGTCCAGATAGTAAAAAATATTTTATTGTATTGTTTTTGCAAAATTCTCATTTTTTTCTAATTCACCCAACATGAGATAAATAGTTCATTATTGTTATTAACATTGATGATAAGGATACACTGAGAAGCTGTGTTGTAATATTTTAAGACCACTTCTGGAGTTGTTCAGCTGCATTGTGCATCATATTCTTCCATGAGCTCCGATAATACTCTACGACTAAATTCTGCCTGCGAAGAAAGAATAATATTTGTGAATTGATGAATATTGACCTAAATAAGAATTATATGCAAAATATTCCACATTATTTATTCAAAATTTTTAATATGGCAAGATGATCAATATTGCTCTTCGATGTCAATACTGCATGATCAATTTCAGAGTATTTCATCATGTTTTATGATATGAGGCTGTATTAAGTGTAATTCTCTTCGAATCATTTTAGTCTCTCATATATGTTTCTACTTCTATCTTGAAATTGATGGAGACTTGATATATCAGCCACTTACATTTGAATAGCCTGCTAATCTTAATCAGAAATTGATGAGGAGTCAAGCAAAATTTTCCAACTACTTTACAGCGGAAAATTTATCAGTAATATCACCTATATTCATGGTTTTTCTACAAGAAAATCAATACATATCACAAATTAATATCAAATTTGAATCTGCTATGTCGCTTCTTGACTTTTCTGTATAACTTTTCTAATTATTCATTATATACCGGTACGGTACTTCATGTGACTTTATATACCGTATGTATCGAAAGTGATCTATATGGAACTTAATTTCCAATTATTTTAATCTTTAATCTTCTCATTTCATTGGAGTATACAAGTGAATTTGTAATATTACTTCATTGGAAAAGTGTGTGAATTATTATTCATTCCAGTCTAAGGATATTGATGAATTTCCCACTTAAAAATTGCTATGGCTCAGTTATATACTAAATTTCAATGATTCTTTTGACAGAGTTGGAATAGTTCCTCACTCACTAAATAAAATTAAAGTACTTTCCATTTTTATCTATGACATATCAGAGAAAACTAAGTAAATTATCAAATCCATGAAGTTCATAATCCATAATATGTCATATTATACAACAATTACAGTACTTTCTATTTTTATCTATGACATTTCAGCGAAAACTGAGTAAATTATCAAATCCATGAAGATCATAATCCATAATATGTCATATTATACAACAATAGACAATGTGATATAATATTATATAATAGACAACAAATTAACAACTTTTGTTGCTCTACATTTGAGAACAGTAACTTGGTAGTTTTGTACAAAATAAAACACTTTATTGGTGTAAACGAGGCTTGATATGTTCTGATGTGTAGGTAATACCAGTATTATATGCTGCGCTTACACCAATGTTGTCAGCAGAACGTTTGCCACGAATGGTTTAATTCAAAAGTTGTAAATTTTCTGTCAAGAGAAAGTTGGCGTGGACTTGTAGAGGAAGAAAATTTTGTTGACTACTATCTCATTGTTTCCCAACACTGAGTGGGAAACAAAAGTGTTGTTGAAAACAAAAATTATCACAATTTGAATACAGAATGTGGCTGTGATTTTCAATAAATTGGCAACAAATTGCCACAATTTGTTGGAATCTCAAGTGACAACTTTGGTGTAAACGTAGCTCCAAAGATGTGAAAAGTTCAAATTCAGACATCTCAAAGCTATTAGAATTACTAGGTAGTTTCTTTATAATCATGACTTCATGAGGTACGTAGGCTACATGAAGCTATGATGAAAGCTTCATGGAATAATAATTTTAGACTCACCCATGGAATTATCTGGAAAAAGATTTGAGATGCTATTTTCAGTGAGTATCAGTGTCGACACAAGTTTCAGCACTGATTTCCACGTTCTGTGTGGTGTCAGCCATTTGAAACTCGTCTGGCACAGCTGAGTCAGCCCTTCTTCTCTTATACTCTTCACTGGCCAGCACATTCTGACAGAATAATTGCCGAAATACACATGCATAACAGGAGAGCAGAATCAGCATGACAATCACAACGAATGCCAAAATCGCCAGTACAACAAAGCCAATGTCTTCCTCTGCCATTGAGTTAGTTGGCTACCATTGATGTGGGATTGTGAGAATGTTAGTAGTCCTGGAAAAGAGAAACATAGATAAGAAATAAGACCATCGACAATGTTACAAGCAACGGATTTTTATTATTATTATTAAGAAAAATTTGTTTGGTGTAATGTGCGTTGGAATGCATGATATATAGTCTATAGCATTGAATCCAGCTTGTACATTTTGTTCAGCAAATGAATCCAATAACTGTTTCTTAATGAAGATAATAATCGTATACTATTTTTTTCATTAATGGGAAAAATAATCAGTGAGAGATGGGGGTTTCTATTTTATTAAGAATTATTTATATTGTGAATGAGTTAATAGATATATTACGCCCAATGAGACTTCTTCATGAACCTGTTATTCTGTTTTAGTCTTTCAAGTTAATATACATCTTTTTTGAAAATCAATACAAAATTTCTACCTCCATGAATATAGGGTAGCATCCACCTGATAAGCAGGAGGATGTTGTCTATATTGCCAAATGGAATAGAAATCGACACAAAAACATCATGATAACTATCATTTCATGATAGTAATGATATTTTGATAGCTACCGTACTAAATTACCAAGGAATAGAAATTAAATCTATAATTACCCTTTTTGAAAATTTTCACTCAGAACATGTTTCAACATAAATGCTATTTCAAGTGATCACTTGACATTCCCTGCTTATTCGATCTATTTAAGAAAAAATTCTACGATTATTATCTTCATCAAGGAAAAGTTATTGAATTCATTGCTACAATAAATGATGTTGAAATATGTTGTGAGTAAAGATTCTCAAAAAGACTCAATTTTACATTTTCATTTCATAATAATTAGAGGAGCCCTATCAAAAAAGTTGTTGCTACTAAATTAGGTTTGAAATGAAAATTATAGTGTATACACACACACACACACACACACCTAAAGTTCCAAATTGCAAGTCATTCCGTTAATTGGGAGATGAGATATCGTGTACACAGACGCCACACACACACACACACACACACACACACACACACACACACACACACACACACACCAACACACACAACACCACACAACACACACACACCACACACCACACACTACACACACACACACACACACACACACACACACACACACACACACACACACACACACACACACACACACACACACACACACACACACACACACCACACACACACACACACACACACCACACACACACACCACACCCACACACACACACCACACACACACACACACACACACACACACACACACACACACACACACACACACACACACACACACACACACCACACACACACACACACACACACACACACACACACACACACACACACACACACACACACCACAACACACACACACACACACACCACACACACACACACCACACACACAACACACACAACACACACACACACACACACACCACACACACACACACACACCTTGAAACGTATAGAAATTTGGAAATTGGTGTACCTTAATTTTTTTCGGAAAGTAATAATTTCCTTACCTACGGTAATAGGGTAAGAAAAGTAAAAATTGATAGAGCATTGATTTGATTCAGCTGGAGAGCCACACAGTTGACTATAAGTTCACGAACCAATATTGAGTTTTTCCCACCTCTCTTATGATATTTGGAGAGCGGTAGGCAGTAACAGTGAATGATTTCACTAATTAATTGCCATATTTCGAAATTGAACAGGGACACTCTTTGGAGAATAATTAGATTTGGAGTGTCATCGTTATTCTCATTACCGCACTCAACCCGTAGTGAATTATATTGCAGTCCTAATGATGTAATGGAAAGCAACTGATATGATTTTGAATAATGACTGCAATAAATTCATCTGCTATCATGAATTAAATCGATTAATTTTTCCCCATGTTAATAACTAGCAGGAAACCCGTGCTTCGCAAGGATCTATTTTCAAACTTGACAATCTGAAAACTTGACGTAATGAAATTTTAAAGAATTGAAAATAGGCCTATAACCATCCTTGGTAAGAATCTAGCCTATATGGAACATTAATTTCAAGTTAATCAGTCCAGTAGTTCAGACGTGATGATGCGTCAAACATAATTTTCCTATCCCGTATGTGTATATAAGCCAACTCTTTATTTTATTATAGATATGGTTAACGACTGCAAGAGGTAGGAGAGTGGAACAGAATAGGTTGTGAAACTATGATAGCGCCAGAAGTGTCTCAAACACAATAGTAGGTACTACATGAACTTTTTGAAAGTGATTTGAAAAAAAAATTTTAAACAACAGAACTGAAAGTTGTCAACCTTATCATTCCACCTCCATTTAGAGAGGCTTTTGTTTGAGCCGAATGAAATCTTCAATCTTCCATATATATATATATATATATATTATATATATATATATATATATATATATATATATATATATATATATATATATATTGGGAATATGTTGTGTGATGGTTTCTGACCAGAAATTTTAATAGGGTGGCTGATAGTGATTTTTTTTTTTATTAATCCAATCCATTTTACAGACTTATGTTTTCGAAATTATAGGCCTAGCGGCTACCGAAGAACGGAAAGATGATCATGATTCAAGATTATATTGAGATAATATGATTTAGCATCTAAAGTTACCAGCTGTAATAAACATATCACCCTGTGATAAATTATTGTGTACTGCTATTGAAACGGTAGTTAGGAGTTGAAGTGTAGTTGATTGGTACCAGCTGTTGATAATGGTTCCTTAGAAGACCTATACAAATAATTATCACTTCCCTATCTTTGAGTACCGGTAATCGGAAAATGTTGGAAAAAAATTATCCACTTTATGGAAGAGAGTTGTTCATATTGCATTCATTAATGGCAGAATATATATTTTTTTAATTTAGCTTAGCTTATATTCATCCTAAAATGGAAGATGGAAAGAATATGTAATTCTGTGTGATTCATCGTACATCGCATATTTCGTCGACCATGTATTAACAATCAACAACTATGAAAACATTGAATTCATCTTTGAAACACTGATTTATCCTATCTAGTTTTTTTTTAATTCAACACTTTACTGTTAGATATTACTACTACCAATTGATGAGAATATATGTTTTGGGAATAAAGAATGCTGCATGACTAAGCACATAGGAAGTCCGTATTCAGATGTAAATGAAATATTGATTGTCAGATAAATTTCATGATTCACCAAATAAATTGAAGTGTGACATGAGATACATTGACTTTTTGGCGGTACAAGTTCCCAGGTAAGCTAGTTGTAAATAAGCTTTAATTAATAGTCAACGCTGAAAAAGACAGCTCAATCACCAGGAATACTATAAATTCTATGAAGGACCAGTAAGCCATTAATTTTGAGTAGTTCAATCACTTCCATTATAGACACTGGATACATTATGGACAATCAATACTAATGAAATTTATTAGCTACAAAAGAAAAAACTTCGATTGAAGTGACCCCGACTACTACAATATGAATAACCATTTAGATCAAATATAAGAAATTACTCACATCTCTCATTAACTCGTACTTTTTGTTCACAAAATATTAACAAAAATGAAAATATTTCATATTGAATGAACTCACGGATAGTACTTAGAACTCACGGTTTGTCTTTTTCTGGCCGTGCTGCAAATAAATGTAGGTTTATGTTTGACATCTCGTTTCTGTAATCTTGTTGTCCATTAAGAAATTTTTCAATGTGATTTTTGTTTGCAATAAAATTTGAATTTGAGAAAGATTATCAACAAACTCCTAACCAAAGAAAATCTCAGTGCTCTGTTCTAATCAGAAAGTATGAGACTCCATATACAGCTGATAGAAGGCGCGAACCGAATTGGCCAAGCATACAACAATGGAACAAACACGTGGCAAGCTTGTGATTTCGATTTACACGGAAAATTAAATTCGATCAGCTGATTGATAAAACTATTCTAAGGTTTTTCAATGATTACAACTTATGTTAGAATATCATGTGTCAAATATCTCAGTTCCATTTAGCATTCACCTTACCATGTTCATAACCTTACTAAATAGGATCCTTTTTCATCCTTTGAAATCCTTAGAGACAAAATATCTCAAAATCCGTTCTTAGTGCGCGTCTAGCATATTTGAAGAATATTTGTGCAAATTTTTAAGTCTGTAGGACAATTAGTTTGAGCTGTAGTGTGATTTTACATCAAAATTTTCGAAAAACTCCCTCTCCTGAACCCCCCTGTACTCCTGATCAAAATTTTTCTGCATAGATCTGATTTTTTTCCGTAGCTGAACAAAAAAGTTCCTCATGACTTTGCTGTGCAATGAGCGGTTAAAAAGTACAAAATTTTGGGGGGGACCCAGCTCCCTCAGGGGGGCAAATTTCTGAAAATCCTTTCTTAGTGGATGTTTTCAGGCTACCATAAACAATCTTGCAAAATTTCATGTTTTTAGGCTCAGTAGTTTGGGCTGTGGTGTGATTTCAATCTGTCTGGGCTTAGCCTTTTATAAGTATAGAGATTATGCATTCCAAACCAATTTTTGCAGATGAGTGATTTGGGAAGATTCTATCAGGGATTATAAGGTGCTATATAGCCTATATATGCATCAAAATATCACAATTCAGTATATTGAATATTGGGTCACAATATTAAGATCGATACAGTCAACTCATAACTATTCATAGGCCTGAACAAGAATTTTAAAAAACTCTGTATTTTTCTTAGCTGGTAACTCCCATGAAGGAATCCTCGAAAGTACCACATTTCTGAAAAAGAAGTTATCTATTATGTTGATACTATAATTAGATTTCCAATATTGTAATGTTCTTCTTGATGAGAAATACATTTTATTAATAATAATAATAATATGAATTATTTTATGTTTTATTAGCATGTCCTATTCCACCCTCTAGGTTTCCTAATAATTGCGAAGTATTGCTACGACGCGGACTAGCTAAGTCGGGTATGGGTCGGGGTCAGTAGCCGTACTGACAGGTGGAGTTACCGGACCTACACTTCTCCCTCTATCCTGATTCTTTACCCTCTGCTTCTTTCGCGAGATTTTCACTTTCAGGGGAAGAGTGTTTGCCCGTGGCGTTACTGGCCGATTCGGCCCTCGCCGTTGGAATACAGGGTGGGTTTTAAGGGATATTAAGATAACCCTACACAAGGAGACGGATCTGACTATCAGATCCCTACCAATAATTCTATTTATAAAGGTAGTACGCAATCTGAACCAACTGCGAATTGACGGCGAGCAAGCTGTACCTGCAAGCCCGGATGTGGTTTTTTCTATGGGGTTTAAGGTGAGAGCTATGGGTAAAGGTATGACGGAACTATGGAGTTATTAGTAGTATTCAAGGTATAATTGAATAGGGCACGGTATAGGGTGTAATCTAAGAGAATAGGGTGCAGGGTATGAGGTATACGGTATAAGGTTAGGGACAGAGAATAATAATAAGATTATTATTCTCTACAGCAAATAAATATCTGCTCGTAATCCGCAATCTGAGAATTGCGCTCTAGCTCTCAGCAGGCTGGACCTGCTAGCTAAATACAGTATATCAATTTCAATTATGTGGTAATTGAAATTTAGAGAATAAGGTTTGAGGTGGGGATTTTCTGAATCGCGAGCCTGCAGCTGCGAAAGGATTTTCAGCAATTCTGAAACTGCTAAACAGGTTCCCGCGCTAACCTGATGACTGCGCGCCGGTTATTAAGGGCCAATCTGTGACTGCCCTAAGGGTATGGGACCCCTCTCAATCGTCCGAAACGCTTTTAAATTAATAGTCAGTATGTCGCTATTATGAGAGGATAGAAAAGATTTTTCACAGACACAGTCTGTAGAATAATATCGGGAAGACAACAGTCGGTCGTTGTCAGGGTAGGAAAGGATTTTTCCAGGATTTTCCACAGGAAATATCGAGTCAGAGACTCCCAATTCAGGAAAATTTCAATAGACTTTTCCAGTAATTGCCAGTCTAAGGACTACCAAAATTTCGATCTCTAATTTGCAACTGAGATCATGGAAAAATTCGTGAATTTTCCACAG
>NW_024090510.1:0-31068 GCF_014356525.2 Nilaparvata lugens
AAAGTGACAGTTTGCTGCACCGAAAGAAACGTTTAAGGCGAGGGCGGAATGGCTTCTTGGGTACAGCAGAGGAACTTTGTGCACGTATTTCACATGAAGTTTTTTCCTACAGTTACCATTGAATATGAAAAGTGGGTAATTATGGGTAAAATTGCCTGAAATCCATCAAATGCTTTTCTGTGTATTTTCATTATTGATAAATAAAATGGAATAATGTATGTGGTGTTTGAATGGCGGCAGTGTGCTGTCATCTGCTGTCATCCACTGTTGTCCACCCCATCAAGATTCTTATAACGTGCACCACAGTCACAGTTACCAACTTAATTTTGATTTTGCTGCACTTGTGCTCCATATAACCTACTCACTATTTTGCGTTGCCATGTTGCAAATCTGGAGTGCAGGAAAAATTTTTCCCGCACTAGAGCGGAGAAGTGATTCTTTGCGTTCTGTAATCAGTGCAGCAATGGCCACTTTTCAACGTAACTGTAGGAAAATATAATTTCTTGCTTGATATAATATAATTGATTATTTTAAACGAGAATACATCATCAATAAACCTATATCAGCTATCATCTGTAGAAGGCATTGACAAGACAGAGGATCGGCAACGTTGTTCTCCTATGCCATTGTAACGTGGACCTCAATATTTCTATCCTTCAAAGTCGTTCTCTCTTTGTCTCTTCCCCTCTATAGAGTGTTGATGAGAAGGCTGGTTTTGTATATTTTCAAATGAATGGACATTCATGGGTATGTGGTAATAGTACATGATGAGATCTAGGAATTCCTTTGAATTTTTTTTTTTGTATCTACATAAATTGGGAGCTTGGAACATATTAATGTACATTCTTCGTAGATAATCAGGATATCCTCTCCAATAACTCTCTACCAAAAGAGTTCTTTATCCTGTATCTATATCTATATATATAAGCCAAATGGAATTCACTCACTGACTGACTCATTCACTCACTCACTCGCAGAACTAAAAATCTACCAACCAAAAAACGTTCAAATTTGGTAGGTATGTTCAGTTGGCCCTTTAGAGGCGCACTAAGAACGGATTTGGAAAAATTTCCAAAGATACGCCCAAATCTGCGTTTCTTCAGCGTTTTTTGGCGTTATCTCAGCTTCATCGAAAACAAATGAACAGAACATGTTAAAATTTAGTACCTACAGAAGCTCAGCTAGGGTGTAAAAATGTTGAATTTGCAATAACGCCAAAAATACGCCGAAAATTAGCGTTTTTTCTAGCGTTTTTTTTTTTTTTGCTTTTTCTCAGATTTCAAGAACAAATTAACAGAAATTGTTCAAATTTAGTACAAAAGCTCAGCTAGGGTGTAATAATGTTGTGTTGGAAGGAATTTGAAATAACGCCAAAGATAGACTACGCTCAAAATCTGCGTTTTTTCCAGCGTTTTTTTGCTCTTTCTGAGCTTTATCGGGAACAAATGAACAGAAAATGTTCAAATTCACTACAGAAGCTCAGTGGGGTGTAATAATGTTGTGTTAGAAGGAATTTAAAATAACGCCAAAGATACGCCCAAAATTAGCATTTTTTGCGTTTTCTCAGTTCTTTAATCAATTAATAGGCAGAAAATGTTTACATTATGCAGGCGGGCGAAGCGAGCCCGCTGATCTTATTTTTGGATGATCCAGTCAGGGGTCGAGCGAAGCGAGCCTGACGGCAGTTTTTGTCATAGTCATTCAATTTCAGCTGTTTTACATGCATGAAATCAAGTCGGTAAATAGTTGATTGTAGAACAAATGAACATATGATTCTCATTACTATACTGTAATAAAATCATATGCTTTCTTTACAGTAAGTATGTATCTAGTTCTGGAATAGGAACAGCAACACTGGTACAATAACTGCCTTTTAGCGCTCCAGGTGGTAGTTAGTCAACTACAATCAAGAAATTTCTGATTTGGAATTTGAAAACTAGGTTATGTTTATAGAATGCATTTGTAGTAACTCCAGCACAAGCAGGTAATGATTTCTATTTTCCAATTATTCTCTTCGATTATTATGACAAATAATAGTGTATGATACTTGGACCTGAATGTCACTTGCAGGGCTGAAATGAAATTCTAGTCTCGGCTAACGCTTCGACTAGAGACTTCATTCTTCCCTGAAAAGGGCCCTTCCCGTTCATGTGACGTAAGATACTATTACTGGCTTATTCACTAATTTACATTAAATGATGGTAGCCTCATGCTGATTTTTCAACGAATTTATCAATGAGAATAAAGATTGAATACAATTAGAATAAAGATAATAAAATATTGTGATTCAACAAACTTCATAGCTTCATAAATCGTCGGTGTTTCAACAAATAATTGTCGGTTCTCTAAGAAGGATATAAAAATATATTTTTATTAACACACGAGCGGGTAGAATATACTAGAATAGAATAGTTGCCTTTATTTTTTACATAGGAGGGCGGAGTTGGGGTGCAGCCAGCCCTCTCTCACACTCAACCCTCGAGAAAGAGAGAGAGGAGAGAGAGAAGAGAGAGAGAGAGAGAGAGAGAGAGAGGGAGGATAGGAGAGAGAGAGAAGAGAGAGAGAAAGAGAGAGAGAGAGAGTGAGAGAGGGAGAAAAAGGAAGAGAAAACGAGAAAGAGAGTGAGAGAGAGTGATAGATTGATTGATTCATTTATCACATTCCTGGTCTTGAAAAACCCATTGCATTAAAGACATTACAATACTTTTTTTTTAATTATTATACATTGCAAAATTACAAAAAATAATAATAATAAATTAAAAATAATATTCTAAATATACAAAATAAGAAATGAAAAGTAAACTCTGTAGAAGTATTTGAATAATATAAACTAAGACAAAAAAGTAAACCTCATTACAATTAAAAATATATGATGATGAAGGAAGAACATTATTGTAACTAGTTAATGCAGAATAATAATAAAAAACGTGGAGGAAAGTTATGATGGAGGAAAAGAGAAGATGAAGGGATAAAGATTGATTGATTGAGTACTTTATTCATGTAGATTACAATGTATATACAATAGCTTACAATACAGCAAAATTATAGATGAATTTACATAATATAGACTAAGAATTATTTATTGAACTGTATATGATATGAAAAAGCATTTGTAATATAATAACTGTAGATAATTATATTGTTATGCATCTACATAAATTGGCGGAGATTTGGACATATCAATGTCCATCTTCGGAGAGAATATAAAAACTATCCTCCCCACTTACTCTCTACCAAAACGTTAATTTAATTAGTTAAACTAAGGATTTATTTATTGATGGGAATATTGTAAAAGTTTAATTAATATAAAATATTTAGAAGAAAAAAACACAAAATTGATAGAGTAACATAATTATATAGGTAGATAAGATCAAATTATTCATTAATAAAATGAAGTAGGCTGGAAGTAGATCAGGGTAGTCAACTTAAGTAATGTACAGCAGTAGCAGTGGATAATCAAAATAACATGAGTTTATATAATATTATATGTATTTGTATATATATATATAATATATATATATATATACATTCCATATCTATACAGGTGTAAAGGTTTGTATTTGTGGGATGGGTGGGGATGGTTGTCATGTGATCGTTCTAGGGCCAGACAGTTTCAGTCATTTGTTCCAAAAGATGTTTTTTTAAAGTCAGGATGAAGCTCGCTCGGCTATCGATGACCTGATAGAAACAGGAAGTGCTTCCATGCACGACAGGCTCTGACTAAGAAGGATTTGTGAAAATAGTAGTTTGATGATTGGGTATCCTTAAAGTACTTTCTCCGGTTCTAGTATGTGAAGCATCTATCCTCCTACCTTCAGAGACAATTGAAATCAGGAGATGAAGAGAGAGAGAGAGAGAGAGAGTGAGTGTGGGAGAGAGTGACCAATTCAGAATTTATCCAGAGAGCCACTCCGTAATCCCATTGGCTGCATTCAACCCGCGTCAGTGTGTTCAAAGAGGAAACTTTCCTCTAATGTACGCCAACATGCTCATATGTTAAACTAAACATCTTATTCAAAACAGGGCTGCTGTTTCTTCCCTACAACGTAGCATTTGAGATTCAACTCAAAGTAATGATCAAGTTTTCAGTTGAAAAAGATACAAACTTATCCAGCACTTCCAGGAATCAATCCACAGGGTGAAGGGAGAGAGAGAGATAGAGTGTGGGGAGAAAGATTGATTGATTGATTGATTGAGTACTTTATTTATGTAGATTACAATATATCTGGCTTATACACTTAATAACAATAGCTTACAATACAGCAAAATTATAGATGAATTTACATAATATAGACTAAGAAAATAATATTGAACTGTATATGATATGAAAAAGTAATTTGTATATAAAATAACTATAGATAGTTAAATTGTGTATGCATCTACATAAATGGCAGAGCTTTGGACATATCACTGTCTATTCTTCAGAAAGAATATTAAAATATCCTCCCCACTAACTCTCTACCAAAAAGTTAATTAATTAATAAAACTAAGGATTTTATTATTGATGGGATATTGTAAAAGTTTTAATTAATATAAATATTTGAGAGGAAAGAAAAACAGAAAATTGATGAAGTAAAATAATTTATAGGTAGATAAGGTCAAATTATTGATTAATAAAATGAAGCCGCTGAAAGTAGATCAGGGTAATAACTGTCAGAATATACAGCAGTATGCAGTGGATAATTAAAATAACATGAGTTTATATAATTTTCTAAAACAGGTTTAAAGGTTTGTATTTGTTGGATGGTGGGGTATGGTTGCATGTGATCGTTCTAGGGCCGGACAGTTTCAGTCATTTGTTCCAAAAGATGTTTTTTTTAAAGTCAGGATGAAGCTCGCTCGGCTCTCGAGGGACCTGATAGAAACAGGAAGTGCATTCCATGCACGACAGCACTGACTAAGAGGATTTTGTGAAAATAGTAGTTTGATGATGGGTATCCTTAAAGTACTTTCTCCGGTTCTAGTATGTGAAGCATCTATCCTCCTACCTTCAGAGACAAATTGAAATCATCTTTAAAATAGTTCGGATTACCGTATTTCAGATATCTCTAACAAGCTTGCCTATTCGAAAAAACCTTTGATCGGGAAGCTTTAATGTTGAACTAGCAATGTGGGCTAGAGAGTAGACGAAACGTAGACAATAATTTGGAAACGCTGTAGTTTATCATTCAGAGTGACTTGCATATCGTTAAGAACAGAATTACAATACATTTAATGTGGGAAGATGAGAGATTGAACCAATAATAATTTATTTTCTAGGGAGAATATCGTGCATTTTCTTCAATGCATGCATGGCTGATAAACCTTTTTACAAGTTTTGTTCACTTGTTCTGACCAGTCAAAGTATTTTTCATAATACTGCCTAAATTTTCAACTGAGCTACAGTAAGGAATGTCATTGCCGTCTACTCTAATTTTGTGAATCTATTCAAGGTCAATATTGTTTATAAGACGAGAATATCCAATTATAAGGGGTGGTGTTTGATGAGATTAAGCTTAAGGCCATTTTCTTTGTCCATTCCACTATCGAAATGATATCCTGATTCATTATTCCAACTGTTCATTAATTTTTGTTATGGGACAGCTTAAATATATTGAAGGTCGTCTGCATAAGTGGAAAACTGGAGAGTTGATAATGGAAGAGAGGTCATTAGCATACAAAGTGAAGAGGAGAGGGCCTAAAATTGAACCTTGTGGTACTCATGCATAACGTTTTCCCAAGTAGACTTATTGTCACCGACAGATACACATGTTTCCTACCTAATAGATAGGATTTAAACCAAACTAACGAGTTGTGACTGAAACCAAGAATAGCCAACTTATTCAGAAGGACTGTATGATCAACAGTATCGAATGCTTTAGAAAAATCAAATAGGGTGAGGATGGTGCATTTTCTTTGGTCCATATCTAACCTTATATCATCAGTGAGAGGCACACTTTACAAGAGCTGCTATCGTTAACGTCCACAACCAACATATTTGGGCAGCTGAGAATCCTCAGCCATCAATCCTAATCTTTCACAACATCAGTTTTCAGTAAATATTTGGGCAGGAATCATAGAGATCAATCTACTTCTGTTTGAACTTCCTCCCAGGCTTAATGGCATAATCTAACTAGTCTTTTGGTATGAGTTAATGTCATTTAGATATGCTACTTTCATATAAGAAAAACTTTTCATAAAAAACCGAATATTATATTTGCAATCAGCTACAACCTATGAGTTATTAGTTCTCTCCTCATAAAACAGCAAATTTTTATGGTGTAATGTACTACATAAGAATACATATAATTCAACTTATGAAGTTCACCATTTATTTAGAGAGAAATTGAGAGAGTGAGAGAGATTAGGCAAGATTAGTTTTTTTTTTTTATTTATAGATTGATAGATTGATTGATTGATTGATTAATTCATGTAGATTACAATATATACTGACTTATACACTTAATACTATAGCTTACAATAATACAGCAAAACTATAGATGAATTCACATAATATAGACTAAGAAAATAATTAATTGAACTGTATAATGATAATTATGAAAAAGCAATTCGTATTATAATATCTATAGATAATTAATAGTGTATGCATCTACATAATTGGCAGAGCTTTGGACATATCAATGTCCATTCTTCGGAGAGAATATTAAAAATATCCTCCCCACTAACTCTCTACCAAAACGTTAATTTCATTGATTAAACTAAGAATTTATTTATGAATTGGAATATTGTAAAAGTTTCAATTAATATAAATATTTAAGAGAAAAAAACAGAAAATTGATAGAGTAAAATAATTATATAGGTAGATAAGATCAAATTATTGATTAATAAAATGAAGTAGGCTGAAAGTAGATCATGGTAATCAACTTTCAGTAATATACAGCAATATGCAGTGATAATTAAAATAACATGAGTTTATATAATATATATATATAATTCATTCTATAACAGGTTTAATGGTTTGTATTTGTTGGATGGGTGGGGGATGGTTGTCATGTGATCGTTCTAGGGCGGACAGTTTCAGTCATTTGTTCCAAAAGATGTTTTTTCAAAGTCAGAGGGAGAGAGAGAGAGAGGAGAGAGAGAGAGAGAGAGAGAGAGAGAGAGTGAGAGAGAGAAGAGAGAGTGATTAGATCAGATTAGAGTTTTTTTATTATGAAGTTCACTATTTATTTAGAGAGAAATTGAGAGAGAGTGAGAGATTAGGCAAGATTAGAGTTTTTTATTTATTTATAGAGGGAGAGTGTGTGTGTGTAAGAGAGAGAGAGAAATTGTGAGAGTGAGTGAACCACACAACGATAAGCAAGCGGACAACAGCTGAAGACATAGTTTGCAGAAAAGTTGTTTTAGAGAAGCAGCTATAATGTGTCAACACAAGGCAGGCACTCTACGCCCGCCAAAGGAGCCGAAAACCCTTAACACCAGAAGACTGTGCAAAATTAGCCATAATATCCCTCAGTCTCGAACACAACTTAACACTTTGTGGAGCAACTTTGTGGACTTTGGCTGCCGCCTGGCTTACTCACAAAATATTCACATTCCGCTGGAAGTAGGCTCTTTGCTGTTGTTAGATTCACTTGAAACAGTCAGGATTGGTGTAAGGGGAAACAAAGATGCTATTAGCAAGGAATGGTGACAGCTTCAGTGGCTTCTCTGCCACATCACATGCATGCTTTAGGTACCCTCATCCCTCTAGACTGTTTCCACTTTCTTCCTTCTTTTACATCTCGTTCTCATTTTCTTCTTCTTCTTCTTCTTCTTCTTCTTCTCTTCTCCTCCCCCCTCCTCATCCTCCTCCTCCTCCTCCTCCTCATCATCCTCCTCCTCCTCCTTCTTCTTCTTCTTCTTCTTCTTTTCTTCTTCTTCTTCTTCTGCTTTCTCTTCTTCTTCTTCTTCTTCTCTTCTTCTTCTTCTTCTTTTCTCTTCTTCTTCTTCTTCTTCTTCTTATTCTTCTTCTTCTTCTTCTTCTTCTTCTTCTTCTTCTTCTTCTTCTTCTTCTTCTTCTTCTGTCTTCCCCTCCTCATCGTTCTCCCCGTTCCTCCTTTTCATGCTTCTCCTCCTCCTTCTTCTTCTTCTTCTTCTCTCCTCCTCCTCATCCCAATTTCCTCCTCCTCATTCTCCTCCTTCTGCTTTAACTTCTCCTCATTCTCCAGGTTTCCTCCTCTTCTTACTCCTCACCTCCTTCTTCTCTTCTTATACTTTCCTCTTCTTCCTTCAAACTCTTATCCAACCTTTTCCTCCTCCTTCTTTTCTCCTCCTCCTTCTTCCTCCTCCTCCTCCTTTCCTTCTTCTTCACAACCTCTCCTTCTCCTCCTATTTCCCCTTTCCATCCTACTTCCCCTCTTCCTTCTTCTCTTTCTCTTCTTCTTCTACTCTCCTCTCTCTTTCCTCCTCATCATTTTCCCCGTCTCCTCCTTTTCCTGCTTCTCATCCTCCTCCTCCACTCCTCCTCCACCACCTCCTCCTCCTCCTCCTCCTCCTCCTTATTCTCTTCTTCTTATTCTATTATTTTTCTTCTATTCCACCTCCTCCTCCTACTCCTTCACCTCCTTCTTCTCTTCCTCATCCTCCTACTAGCCTCTCTCCCTTCAACCTCTTTCACAACTTTCCTCCTCACACCTTTCTCTTTCTTCTTCAACTTCTCCTCATTCTCCAGGTCTCCTCCTCTCACTCCTTCACCTCCTCCTTCTTCTTCCCATACTTCTCTCTTCTTCCTTCAACCTCTTTTTCAACCTTTTCCTCCTTCTTCTTCTCCTCCTCCTTATCCTTCTTCTCCACCACCTCCTCCTGCTCCTCCTATTCCCCCTTTCCATAACTGCGCCTCCCTTCTTCTTCTTTTCTTCTTCTTCTTTTCTTCTTTTTCTTTTTTTTTCTTCTTCTTCTTCCTCTTCTTCGTCTTCATCTTGAATGACTGGGACAATATGGCGGATTGCGTGTTGAAAAGTAGGTAGCAAGCTGGAGCCCATTGAACAAGTCTGCCCTGCCCTAGTCCACAATTCGATTTAATTTTCATCATCAGGGGTGAGTAATGCCCTTTCTGCCGAAAAAGAAGAAGAAGAAGGAGAAGAAGAAGAAGAAAAAAAAATAGATGATGTAGAAGAAGAAAGAAAAGAAGAAGAAGAAGAAGAAGAAAAAGAAGAAGAAAGAGAAGAAAAAGAGGAAGAAGAAGGAAAAAAGCTGAGAAAGAAGTTGAAGGAAGAAGAAAGAAGTAGGAGGAGTAGGAGAATGAGAAAGAGAAGGAGGAAAAGAAGCAGATGGATGAGGCAGAGGTGTAGGAGGAGAATGAGAGGGAAGAATTGGAGGTGTATGAATTCTTCAAGAAGGTGAAGAAGATGAATCAGTAGGAGAAGTAGATAAATGAAGAAAAATAAGGAGTATGACAAGGAGGGGAAGGAGGGAGGAGAATAAAAAAAAACGGACAAGAGAAAGTAGGAGAAGTAGCAGAAGAGGAAGAGGTAAAGCAGTGAAAAGTTGAGGTGTAGAACAAAAAGAAAGACTTGACGATCATTGATATGCTTGCTAACATGCTTTTGAATTGAGCCCAAAACACAACTAAAAAACAAACAGGATGAGATAAAGCTCTGACACGAGCTTACAGGAAACATTAGAGACTCATTACAAAGTGTCAGTAGTCCGCTCAGATTACATCTACGCCACTAATTCCAACATAGCTGACATTATGCGGTGAATTTCACTGTAAAAGTCCACAACAAGCACTCATTCAAGTCATCATTATTAATTTCAGGTTGCCTGCTAATGTTGCCACGAAGCGCAAAAATATTGTGAATGAGTTCTTTTTCAAAATATGAGCACTAATATATTCTCATCGCAAAACAAACTAATTGACCGAGCGAAGTGAGGTCTAAGATTCAAGTCGACGGTTTTGCATTTCTCTTCATGTTTATATGTATATGTTAATATTTTGTTTATATTTATATTCATGTTCCGCATTTACAGCAAAACGCAGCATTAGATTTTATTTAATTTGACAGGTATGTTCCTTTTTTAATTGCGCGTCGACGTATATACAAGGTTTTTGGAAATTTCGCATTTCAAGGATGATATAAAAGGAAAAAGGAGCCTCCTTCATACGCCAATATTAGAGTAAAAATCAGACTATAGGATTATTCATCATGAATCGGCTGTCAAGTGGACTATATACTACCCGTTCAAAAACATCGAACATCTTGAAAATGTATCTTTCCATCTACTAACTTTGTCTTTTCATAATAGTCAGTCAACGAAAAATTATAGAGGGAAAAGTTAGGAACACAATTTCAAAATCCACAGCTCTTTCAGGATAGTGAGGGGATCAACATATCAAAAGTCGTCACACCTACCCCTGTGCTAAAAGGGTGAGGGTGGTTTGAAAGTACCATTTTTTCATTTTTCGCATATATCTTGGAATCTATGCATTTTATGAACTTTTTTTCAATGAAAAATGAAGCTTACTAAATTACCAACAGGTTTTGTTCTTTACATATTCTCCATATTCTCATAGTTTTTGAGATATCCGCTCTTGAAGGTGAGAATATTTTGAAAAAATACTTCTGCCTCCAATTTTTTCATCTTTTCGGCCTTATAATTTTTGAACAATAATTGATGAAAAAAATCCGTGCTGATCATGAGCTGATAGAGCATCGAATTATCCTCAATTTGATGTATATTTTTACTATTTTACGCATTTCTCTAAGACTGTTGCAGCAGTTTTAGTGTTGAGAGTGAAATTTTCTATTCAGCAACAATAGATCAGTTGTCAATGGAATATGGAGGGAATGTTTGGAACACAATTTTCGACTTTGCGGCTTTGTTGAGACTAGTTTGGAGGTGAGCATATCAAAGATCTCAACCCCTACATCATGTGCTGAAGGGATGATGGTGGTTTGAAAGTGCATTTTCCACTTATTACATGCATGTATCTTAGAAACAATGTATTCTATCAACATAATGGATAATACATATTAGAATCAACATAATCAATAACAGTCAATAAATTGATCCCAAATAAATGAAAAACTCTAGAACTAGAACTAAAACACATCCTGGAGGCATTGAATAAGTTAATCAACAACTTAGATAGGGCTACTTGTTGAATCCAACTAACATTGAATCAAGTACCTTTTATTAATGAGTTGGATCTCAGGAAGAGAAGCTGTCAATGGTCATCTAAAAACTCTTGCACTGAATAAAAGCTTCATGTGTCAAATAGGTCAAGACTTTTTCCTTGAATTCAGATTTTGAATTTATGATTCTGGTTTCGTTTGGGAGATGGTTGAAAAACTTGATTGCTCTGTATAGTGCTCCCTTTTCAAATTTAGAAGTTCTGTGCATTAGGTAAAATAATAAATTTTTCGCCACACTTGGATGTAATGAGCTGGTTTTCGTGCGTCATATGGAGGCCGAAAGTGATTGTTCTCTGACCAGGCCGGTGAAGTTTTCACGGCCCTAGGGCTGTAAAATAGCCTTGAAGTCAGCTGATTCTGATTTGATGTGAACGTGTTCAAAATAGTTTATGGAACGGAATCAGTTTATGCTTCTAGAATTGAATAAAGTATTCTGCAATAATATACTATCATTTATTTGGATGAATGAAATATAGATAAGATATATATATTATAAACTATTCGAATTCGATTTTCAGAATAGGATAGAACTTCTAACCTAAACTTCCGAAGTCGACAACAAGCATTGTTGACGTTGACATTCAGATTGGCCAAATTTCAAGTGTGCTAAAACAGCTGATCAGAAATCTTTTCATTATTCGTGTTATTATTCAATAATAATTAGAACGTCTATATAATATCATCTTATTGTCATTTGAAAGAAAAAGTATAAACTCAACCTCTTACATAATTGAACATAATCTTCCAGGTTATTTAGGCAAATCAGAATAAAAAATAAAATACTTGGAAAATTTCCTGATATTCAGATTACCTCAGATTTGCTAGAGCTATGACCTTCCACTTTTGCTTTTGAAAGTGCTTAACATAATTTTCTCATTTATATATTGTTTTTATCTGTGTGGCGAAAAATAGCGTTAGCACCACGGGCAAAGATGTTTTTCCGGCTCTCAATCTTTTCTAGTCCTCGGCCTACGGCCTCGGACTTGAAAACCGATTTCGAGCCGGAAAAATCTCAGTTTCGGCCCTAGGTGCGAAATATACTATTGAGTTCTAGTTTCTCTCACAGTTCCATCACTTCTGTGCAAACTATTGAGGCTTTTGAAAGCCAACATGAGAGTCTCATAAATATAAGTTGAGGGAACAGTGAGAATTTTTTTGTTTTTGAAAATGTCCCTACATGTGTATCTTCACCTCAAATTGAAAACTCGTCTGATTAAATTTTCTTTTCTATAAGCTTTGTTGAATGATAGACAAGGATTGAACTACAATTGCTAATCAAACACTGCCATTATAACGTGGACCTCACTATAGAAGTCAATTTCCAGCAGGAGACTCTCCACCCAGTAATAATACAGAGTCAATGTTGGCGAAATTATTCCAACATAAAGTGGGGACCCACTGAACCCGATGGCAATCGTTTTGCGAGGTTGGGAGGTTTTTACAACGCTTTAGGCAAACTCCCTATAAAAAAGAGGGGAACAGGAGTGGTTTTAAGGGGTTTATTGGTTGAGAGAGGGAACCAAAATGGTGGTTGAAAGTTCTTGAACGTTTTAGTCGATGCACTCAGCCAAAGAACGCTCTTATCTACAAAAGGAAACTAAAGGTGTCATCCTTTCGGGGTGGCGGGGTGGTGGTTGAGAAGTGGTGAAAGGCTTGTTTTGGAAGGGGGTGGTGGGGAATAAGAGAGAGGTAAAGGGGGTAAAATTTGGGGTTGACTGGTTCAAGAGTGCTAAGTACATTGGTACGATATCCGGTTATGTTTCACACACCACTACCTCAGAAGACTTTCATACAGGATCAAATCATCAGTTTTTCACCGCGGAAATGGTCGAAAATTGAAATCGCTCAAACTCTCAGGAATGATAGTGGGCCTACTTGAGGAGAGGACCAATAATATGTCCTCACATTGACGAAATTCACCCCTATTCTTGTGTTATAAGCGTTTGAAGGTGTAAGGCTAGCTACACACACATCGATTTTGGTCGTACGATAAAAATCGAACGACCAAATTCCATTGGTAGCGCAATGAAATAAATGGGTGATTTCAAACACATCGATCAACGATTTTCATCGTACGGACGTCGTGTAGTAGTCGTCTCTTGTCTCGAATAAACACGACGTCGTGTAGTGGCAATACCTACTATTACTACAGGCCTCACAACTAATTAATGACGTCATAACATGTAGATTGATTCTTCCTAGATCGTAGTAGGTTATACTAGCTTATCAATGTAACTTTTGTTACTGTATCAATTTTTTATTGGATGGAATACTACATAAATTTCAGATTAAAGAAATCTGTATTTTATTAAGTATATATTTTATTGAAATAAAAACACTTTATTCCCAAATGCAATAATTTATCCATATTTTCAGCTTGATAGACATAGGCTTACTCGATTTAGTGATAGAGCTATAGATAAATTCATCTCAACCAAAAATACTCAATGATAACCTGTATCAGAATCAAGGAGAGGTAAATCAAAGATAAACCAAATTAGATATAACTCTTTTTTTAGGAAATAGGCTCCCCCAAACTTGAACACAATAAATAGTGAGTTGGTTGGAGCGGATTGAACTTTGACCTCCCTGAAACAAACTTGAGGGATGAAATTGTACCACCTGTAATAAGAATCTTGTTTGACGTCGGTACCAAGTAACACGTTGTAGTGAGGCTGCTCAAAGGAATATTCAGTTGCCTGAACCCAAAGCTGGGTGTGCAACAATATCTAATACCGTGTTGCTTGTTCAATGATCTTTGCGTCTATGAAAACCTATATATTGAAAATGAACTCCCTGTTGTATCTGAATTACACAACCAGGTGTCTTCAGAGTGTGTAGAGCCTGATAGGATAAATAAATCTGTTTCTCAGGATGTTTGCGTTGGCTGTTTTCATCTTGTTGAGAAGTTAATGATTGAGAATCATAATCTGGTTGCGGAGAATTCTCGTCTATGGGTACAATGGAATGCTGCTGTTGACCGTTCCATAATGAATGAAAAATTGATAATGGATCTTCAAGATAAAACGTTTAGGGATTTTGGTGCTCAAACGGAGGAGATGAATGTGCGCTTGAACGAGGTAATTGACGTCGAGCAACATATCGGTACGGATTGTTGTTCTGTTGATGTAGTGCAGGGGGAGGGTACATGTTCGGAGAAAAGGCTCTTTCTCAATAGGATTTCTGATTTACAGTCTGATTTGGAGAAAAATAGGTGTTTGATATTAGATATGAAGACTAATGTTGGGAAGGCCAAGTCAGTACTGAACAGTTTTCTTAATGCTTGTTCCATGATGAGCTCAGTTTTTAATGGAGTAGGAACTTATAGAAACAATTATCAGATTGAAAATGTTTCTCCTGATAATGACATTCTTGTTGAAGACTCTTCAAGTGTTTGGCTGTGGGGTGACAGCCATGTGAAAGGCATAAGGGAGTTGATGGATAGGAAGTCAGCCTCTAAGCTCAAGTTCAAGTCATTGATTTCTACTAGCGCACCGATTAATTATATCATGGATGGTATTTTGTCATCATTTGAGCTTGGCACAATGAAACAAGATGATACTGTTGTTCTTATAGGGGGAACAAATAGCTTTAATGACACCTCTACGGAGATAGACATTTATAATTGTATAATGAAGCTCCGTAAACTAGTTAGTACTCTGAGGAACAATAAGTTAGGGTTGATTCTTTCGACAATACCATACAGGTATGATCTTGCAGTGGGGTCGCATATGAACAAGTGTATAGAGTCTTTTAATGAAGCTGTTTGTTCAATTTCCCAAGAGTTTTCTCTGAGTATGCTAAGCATATGGAGCTACCAGGCGAGATTTCACACTCGGCATGGGCTGCATCTTAATAGGCATGGGAAAATAAGACTTGCAAATGAGTTATTGAATTTACTATCAGGATCTACTCAGACGTATGACGTGGCCCCAGTCTTGTCAATCAAATCAGCTTCTTCTTCAAGCAATGATTGTTCATTTGTTGGTGTTGAGAGTTGTAATAATTTGTCAGGTTTGATCACAGGTGGAGTTTGTGAGATGAGATTGAATTCAAATCCAGTCTTACAGATACCAGTCATTACGAAGCCCAGGTCTTTTTTAGAAGAAGCAAAGCACATAGAAATCCATGTATAGAGTATATTGTTGACTCAGGTAATCAAGTTAAATATAAAAATGATCAGAATTACGACAATTTTAATACTATTATTTTCCATTGGAACGTTCAAAGCATCAGAAATAAGCTTGACTCTGTTGAATATCAACTTAAAGACTTGAATGTGGACATTGCTTGTATAGTTGAAACATGGTTGGAGTCAGAGGAGGTTGACTTGTATGGAATTAATGGCTTTTCAATTGGGAATGCTTATTGTAGGGTCACCAGGAAACATGGGGGGTGCCTGATCTATGTGAAAAATGGACTAGATTTTGAAAGGCTTGAAAGCATAAATCAGATGTCAATAGAGATGGTTTTAGAGGCGACAGCTATCCATTTAGTGCATTCAAATACAATAGTTTTAGCTTTATATAGACCAAACTCTGAAAACAATAATTTTAACATATTCCTGGATAGACTAAGTTGTATATTGGAACATGTCTTGAAATATGCCAATAACATAATTTTATGTGCTGATTTCAATTATGATTTTATAAGCAATGACAATAATATTAAGGAATTGAAGGACTTATTTGTTTCTTTTGGATTGACGATGAGTTATAACAATATTACCAGACCTAATTCATCTAATGGGGGAACCTGTATTGACAATATCATCACTACCATCAGTGAAGGTTCTTTTACATGTGGGGTTGAAAAGACATGGTACTCAGATCATTGGGCTCTCACATTTAAAACAAGATTATTTTCAAAACATTCAGGAAGCAATTGCACAGAAACCAAAACTATTCGACACATCAACAGTGACAGTATTATACATTTTCAAAATTTGCTACATAAAATAAATTGGACGGACCTATATAGAGATGGCAATCTAGAACTAAAAACCTCCTTTTTCCTGAGTACACTCAAGAATATTGTGGATTTGACATTTCCATTGAAGACTGTAAAATTAAAGACAACAGCTCCTAAGCCAGGCAAAATCTATAGTGTTGAATTAATGAATATCAAGAATATGTGTGATCTGCTCTATGATGTTTATCTTAATACTGGTGATAATGAAATAAAGATTCTGTATAAAATTAGAAAAAAGGAATTCAAAGACATGTTAGTGACTCTAAGGAAGACACAAAATGACAAAAAAATTATTGAATCCAAAAACAAGAGCAGGGCAATTTGGGGTATAATTAAAAAACTGAGTAAATCCAAGTCAATGATTAAAAAAGGCTCACTAAACTCAAATCAGTTCAACAAATTCTTTACAGAAAACATAGATAAAATTGTAGCTGAAGTTGAAAGTAAAAGTTGCAGTCATAGTGCAATGGACTTTTTGAGAGCTGGTTACTGTGCGCCCACGTCCAGATTTGAATTTGAATTAGTTGAAACAGATAACATAATTAATATACTCAAGAAAATGAAGGGGAGTAATAGTGCAGACGTCTATGACATTAGTCCTAGGATGCTTAAACTCAGTCTTGATTATATTATAGATCCTCTTACACACTTAGTTAATAGTTCAATCCTTGAAGGTGTTTTTCCACAAAGCTTGAAGATGAATAAAGTTCTGCCCATATATAAAAAAGGCTGTAGATCAGATTATAATAACTTTAGACCTATTAACATAACCACTACTGTTTCAAAAGTACTTGAAAAGGCTCTAAATGATCAAATTGTGGATTACTTCGAAAGAAACAATCTTTTCAACAATTCTCAGTTTGGATATAGGACTGGGAGAAATACGGTTAGAGCTGCAATTGATCTATACAGGGATTGTCTGAATTCTTTGGAAAACAAGAAATTTACTCAGACTAAATTGTTTGACCTGTCAAAAGCATTTGACACTGTATCGCACAAATTGTTGCTAGATAAGCTTGCATTTTATGGCTTCCAGGAAAGATCTTTGAGACTGGTAGAATCTTATTTGGGGGATCGATTCCAGAAGGTTGTTTTTGAGGAATCTGAGTCACAGTATCTACCTGTCTCCCATGGCGTGCCTCAGGGTTCTATTTTAGGGCCTATTTTGTTCATCGTCTATATAAATGATCTACCAACAATTGTAAACCCTCCAGCCAAAAGCTATTTGTTTGCGGATGATCTGTGTGTTTTTCTGAGCTTTCCCACAGTAGTTTCATTGAGTCAAGCTTCCCAGGACTTGGCTGATTCGATCGAAAGCTGGTGTAATTCAAATTTATTATGTGTAAACTCTGATAAAGTTCAGAACTTGACTATCAGTTATAATAGAAGACTGACTATGAATGAGGAGAAAGAGGCAAAGTTTCTGGGCTTCACACTTGACACTTGCCTTAGTTGGTCCCAGCATATTGACATTGTTGCTAGCAAGCTGAATAAGGGAGTCTTCTTAATTAGAAAACTGAGGTCATATGTCAGTTTGGATGTTTTAAAGGTGATTTATTATGCTCACATCAATTCTCATCTGTCATATGGCACCATACTTTGGGGTTCCAGAGCTTACAGTGGTAGACTTTTTAGAATACAGAGAAAGGCTATCAGACTGATTTGTGGGCTTTCTAAGCGAGCACAGTGTGATGAGCATTTTAAAATTCTGGGAATATTGACTCTACCTTCAATATTTGTTCAACAGAGCCTTATTTATGTTAAGGAGAATTTGGAGAAGTTTGTGGAGCAGGGGGTAGTTCATAGCCATAACACTAGAAATAGGGGTAATTTGACTACTTATCGGTATACCTATTCTAGTACACAAAAAACATTTCTATTTTTATCAATAAAATTGTTTAATTCACTTCCTGAAGATCTTAGAAATATGGAGAATGGAACTTTTAAAATTCATATGAAACGTTTCTTAGCAGCTAACCCTTTAAACAAGATTGAAGATTTTTATACATTAGCTAGGAATATTCGGTTATAAGTTGAAAATCAGGTGACATATTATCATAGGGTACTGATAGTGTAACTTACTGATGTAATATATTTTTATTTTGTATCATGTTGTATATATTTGACACTTGTATTGTATCTGATGACCTCAGATATTGCTGCAATAAAGATTCTATTCTATTCTATTCTATTCTATTCTATTCTATTCTATTCTATTCTATTCTATTCTATTCTATTCTATTCTATTCTATTCTATTCTATTCTATTCTATTCTATTCTATTCTATTCTATTCTATTCTATTCTATTCTATTCTATTCTATTCTATTCTATTCTATTCTATTCTATTCTATTCTATTCTATTCTATTCTATTCTATTCTATTCTATTCTATTCTATTCTATTCTATTCTATTCTATTCTATTCTATTCTATTCTATTCTATTCTATTCTATTCTATTCTATTCTATTCTATTCTATTCTATTCTATTCTATTCTATTCTATTCTATTCTATTCTATTCTATTCTATTCTATTCTATTCTATTCTATTCTATTCTATTCTATTCTATTCTATTCTATTCTATTCTATTCTATTCTATTCTATTCTATTCTATTCTATTCTATTCTATTCTATTCTATTCTATTCTATTCTATTCTATTCTATTCTATTCTATTCTATTCTATTCTATTCTATTCTATTCTATTCTATTCTATTCTATTCTATTCTATTCAACGAATATTAGAAGAATGATAAACAAACCATATTCATTGAAATGGAAGACCGTGAAAATTGAATTTGTAATTCCAATTTTGTTGATTACCATATGAGATGTGATAACAAGCATCAGCGCTCTTATTTCGCTTGCTTACCGCCAGTAGATCATCGATGATCTACATGTGATGACGTCATAGTTTATTAGAGATCAGTTGTGGCAATACCTACTATTACTTCAGGCCCCACAACTGATCTCTAATAAACTATGACGTCATCACATGTAGATCATCGATGATCTACTGGCGGTAAGCAAGCGAAATAAGGGCGCTGATGCTTGTTATCACATCTGATATGGTAATCAACAAATTGGAATTACAAATTCAATTTTCACGGTGTTCCATTTCAATGAATATGGTTTGTTTATCATTCTTCTAATATTTGTCTGTGAAAAGTAATAATGAATTTGGGTTTTAAATCATTGGGATACTGCTGTGTACCTAATTGTTGCGGGAATTATAACAAGATTCCAAAAGTTTCCGTATAGTTTTAAAGTTTAAAACGGTTTTTTTACTTTTTCGAAAGATGATACTTTGAAACGAAAATGGATACGAGCGATAAGAAGAAAGAGCTTCAATTCTACAAAACAACGCTTTACATGAAGTGTAGAAGAACAGTGTAAATAAAGTGTGAGTGGAAAATTTAATTAAAGTGTGAAAGAACAGTGTAAATAAAATGTGAAATAACAGTGTAATTAGAGTGTGGAAGAACAGTGTGAATAAAGTGTGTGAAAGAACTTTTGAATTAATAAATTAAAAAGTAAATGCAAAGTGTTGGAACTGCCCATAACATCATAATATTAAAGGTTTTACCTAACTGAAAAACATCTCCTGATGGGTTTCTTTGTACTACAGATTAATTGTGATCAAGTTTGTGGGAGCCTCTTTCCTAAAAAAGAGTTAGGAAATTTGGTTTATCTTTGATTTACCTCTCCTTCGACTCTGATACAGGCTATTATTAAGTATTTTTGGTTGAGATGAATTTATCAATAGCTCTATCACTGAATCGAGTAGGCATATGTCTATCAATCTGAAAATATGGATAAATTATTGCATTTGTGGAATAAAGTGTTTTTATTTCAATGAAATTTCCATTTATTAAAATACAAGTGTCTTTAATTTGAAATTTAGATAGTATTCCATCCAATAAAAATCGATACAGTAACAAAAGTTACATTGATAAGCTAGTAGAAACTACTACGATCTAGGAAGAATCAATCTACATGTTATGACGTCATTAATTATTAGTTGTGGGGCCTGAAGTAATAGTAGGTATTGGTAGTGGCAATACCTACTACTACATCAGGCCCCACAACTAATTAATGACGTCATAGCATGTAGATTGATTCTTCCTAGAATCATAGTAGTTTATACTAGCTCATCATTGTATGCTCTCCAACTTTTGTTGCTATATCGGTTTTTATCGGGTGAAATAATATTTAAACTACAGATTAAATAGAAATTTTATTAAAATAAAAACACTTTATTCGACAAATGCTATAATTTCCTCATACTTTCAGCTTAATAGACATAATTTGATTCAGTGATAGAGATATTGATGAATTCATCTCAACCAAATAACAGCCTAATAACAACCAAATAATATACCTAATAACATCCTGTATCAGAATCAAAGGAGAGATAATGCAAAGGTAAACCAAATCAGAGGTAACTCATTTTCAGAAAAGAGGCTCCCAAAGACCTGGATGACAATAAATCTGTGGTTACAGAGAAACCTATTATGAGAATGTTTTCTAGTTAGGTAAAACCTTTCCATCTTATGATGTTATGGACAGTTCTAAAACTTTCATTTACTTTTTAATTCATTAGTTTAACAGTTCTTTCGCACTTTATTTACACTGATCTTCTACACTCCAATTACACTGTTATTTTACACACTATTTACACTGTTCTTTCACACTTTATTTACACTGTTCTTTCACACTCTTATCACACTGTTATTCCACACATTATTTACACTGTTCTTTCAAACTTTAATTACATTTTCATTTCACACTCTTACACTGTTCTTTCACACTTCATGTAAACTGTTGTCCCACACTTTATGTACAGTTCTTCCAAAGTTACTACATGATTTCTCACTCATCAAAACTTTTCAGTGTTGAACAGTTTTCAACTTTCTTTTTTAATTTACTTTTTGAAAAATTATCGTTCTTTATCTTTACATAGTTCTTGAGCATTATGTTCGTAGATGCCTTCAGAAGACTATTTAGCACCAATTCTCTGCTATGCATTCCACAATTTAGACTTCTTTGGAATAAACCATATTCATCTATCAATTTTTTTGTGAGTTGCATTGATAATTGCCGTTGATCTTCAACTTGAAGAAACTCTTTTTCGTTGGTTTTCTCAACCAATTTTTGAATCATAATGTTATTCAAAATAATGGCATTCACAACTTCGGGTTTAGGATATGATAATCCACCTCTGTCAATATTTTGTATCATACTATAGTTTGCAGAGTTCTGTTCTTCAACAATTAATGATTTGTCAGCTAGGACGAGAGACTGACGGCAGTGATCACACTTGTTCTTTTTTAACACCGCACTTGCACAATAGCCAGCTAAATACGTGAGTACTGGAACATTGTCTTCAATATTTGCAAAGTCCTCTTCTTCAAAGACAAGGTCTTCAAAACTTTTTGGAATTGATCCACTCACTGATTGATCTGAAGGATCATTTGTACTATTCAATACCTCTTCACTCAATTCAACTTGAATATTGCCAAATTTGCTGGATTTCAATGTTAGTGGAAGTAGATTTTGCAGTCGAATTTTTTATTCCACCTCAAATACCTGACGTAACGAGATCAGGTATTGTGATCCTGCCATTGTTCTATACTTTCCAAATCGTGCTTCTAGTGCATCTGTTTGAATTTTTCCAGGAAGAATATAATTGAAATTAAGCTCATTGATGCAATAATTTGTCAATTCTAGAAGAGCGTGAGTGGTGTGACTTAATGCTTCATGTGTCTCTTTTGTCGATTTGTTTTTTTGAAGATTTTTTTGCTTCCAAACGTCAAGCCAATCTAGAAACTTTTCCAGAAACTTGAAGTTTTCTTGATGAGGAGCAAGAGGCATTTGTAAGTCATCTTTGAAACGTATGTCTTTGAACATAGTTTTAACATTCACAATTCTCCACCACTTCGAAATGAACTTGATGAAGTCTGCTGTTGAATCACAGTGCTCAATTGAATGTAATCTTCCAATGGCCAACAACCCTTCAACCACATGCTCATTGAAAACATTAAGAACAAATTTTACACACTGCCTTTCAAAGTTCGTGGGTGAAAGTGTCTTCATTGACAATGTGTGTGCAAATTTTATGACATTTGCTGATTTGTTCTCAATATCATAAACTTTTTTCAAACAACCAAATGAAGCACTAACTAAATTTACTGTGTCCTCATTACTTTCTATTTCTGGATATTTGATTGTTTGTTCAGTATCCTTTTGATTGATCCAGTTGTTTCTTATGCATTTCAAAATATGCACAGTGTCAAATAAATAGAAAAGTGGCTTCCTATTGTCACTAGGATGTGGATACACAATACTCAAATTAGGAGGATTACTGAATAATGACATAGCTTTGCGATTGATTGCATTGTTGTCACTTATTACACATATTACATTGAAACCTATTTCTTGTAGGCCAACAGTAACTTTTTTTATGTGATAAAATAATGTTTCTGCTTTGATAGTTCTCATTGGTAGAATAAAAATCACTTCTCTGAAAGAAGAACATAGGCTCTGAATCATAAAGACATGTGCTGAACTTGCCATGTCTTGACTATAGTAAGCATGGCCCAAAATTCCTCCTCCAGTGTAGTCAAGATACGGCTTGATATGGATTTCATCAATCATTAATGAAACAGTCAGATCATTCTTATTCAATAGATTGAATTTGCGCTTGGCAAAACTGAGAAAGTTTTTATCCGTTAGCTCTATACTTGGATTTGAATTATGAACCAAGCATAGATTGTGAAGTGTATTCGGATGAGGTAATGTGATTATGCCCGAACTTCTCAAGTATCTGTAAGCATGAGATGAAATGCTATGGAAAATACTGCATAAAACGGTGAACTCTGTTGAGTAACGGTTGGAAAACTTATTTGTATCTAAAAGATTTAATTGTTCCTTAATAAACTTCAATTTTTCCAAGTTGGAGGCAAATTCCAATTCCTCAATTTGACTCAGACACACATCAATTGTGCTGAATAAATCACTTTTATTTGGCCTCCTATTCGAGCTTTGAATGAATTTGGTAAATGAATGCAATGTTTCAATCAAATCGTTGATGTCATTTACATCACGCGGATAGTTTACATTGTTCATTGCTTTTAATTCGACTTGCCCCACAAATAATGAAAACTGTAAATTTGAATTCACCATGGCTGAAAGTACAATGTTAGGCACAGGCACAGCTTCAACAATCAAGAAGAGAACACTGTCTGGTTTTTTTACGACACTCCATTCACTTGGTACTTCAACTCTCACTGAATCCACTAAATTTGATAACTCAATAAAACGTTTAAATTTAAATTCATCATCGTATTTCTTCTTTGATTGCAAACTTTTCTGAATTGCTTGATTCAACTGATAGTTTTCTTGACGCTCTCTTCTCTCTTCAGCACTTTCTCTTGAAGAATATTTAGTTGACCAATGTTTTGGGCAATTGGGAAAGAATCTGGGAATTGCACCTTCTTTCAACTTGACTCTATTGAGTTTGGCTTCCAGATTTTCTCCATGCTCGTTGTATGCTCTTACAACTTTGATGATATCCCTATCATCAAAGTGCTTTTCACATACCTGAAACAAAGGTGCAACTTTATTAAACCTGTCAAGAAAAGGTCCTCCATTTCTCTCCTCTCATCCCTGCTCTCCACTGATCAACAAATTTATGAATTAGGATGAAAAATTTCTCAACACATCTTCTTTAATATTCTTACAAAAATAGATATTTTAACTGATAAACATTTTTCAAATAATAACTGGATAAACATAATTAGTTGAGAAACTACAGAGTAATTCTGCATAAAATGCAGACATATTGAAGATTTTTGGAAAAAAAATTCCAAAAAAATAAAAACATGCTTGTCTGTTATGAAGAATGAATAAGAAACTTATGATGAATTTTGATTTTTTCAAAGTAGCTATGCTTATTAATAAATGCCTTTGCAGGAAAACTTGAGGCAATTAAAATTAAAATATGATAACTTACCTTTGAAGATTTTGTAGGATTAAAATTCTTCCTTCTTATCGCTTGTATCCATTTTCTTTTCAAAGTTTCATCTTTCGGAAAAGAAAATACAGAAACTTTTGAAGTCTTCTGATAATTATCATAATTATCATAATATAATTGGGTACACAACAACAGAATCCCATGATTTAAAACTCCATTCACCATTACTTTCCACAGACAAATATTAGATTTATGATAAACAAACTATATTTATTGAAATAATAGACCGTGAAAATAGAATTCGTAATACAAATTTCGATGGTTACCGTATCAGATGTAATAACAAGTATCAGCGCTCTTATTTCACTTGCCTACCGCCAGTAGATCAGTGATCTACATGTAATGACGTCATAGTTCATTGGAGCTCCAGTTGTGGGGCCTGATGTAGTAGTAGGTATTGGTAGTGGTCGCTCAGTGGTCGTGAATACAGTGGGGCATGTGATCAAAGCGGCAACTTCATACACATCGAATTTGTTCATACGATCTTTTATCGAACGTTTGAGTAGAGTGATCATATGGTTATTCAAAATAGATAATTATTTCAATGATACAAGGCCATCTGATCCAAGACAGCACCGTAATGAGCATGCGCACGTAACGTTCCATTCAGTTCTTTAGTTCTAATAAACGTTCTAATAAACTAGTAGTTCTGTGAACAGTAGACGTCGCGCAGTAAAAATTCGAACGACCTTTTATCGAACGACCAAAATCGATGTGTGTGTAGCTAGCCTAGTCCAGTCAAAGAAAGGTTATAGAGGGAAATGTTTGGAAGACAATTTTTGACCCCGCAGTTCTATTTAGGTTAGTAAGGTGGTAAACATATCAAAAGTCCCCACCCTCACCACTGTGCTAAGAGGGTGGAGGTGGTTTTGTGTTGCAAAAGGTGTAGGAAAATTCGCAAAAGTGTGAAATTATACATCAAATTGAAGAGAATTGATTGCTCTATGAGCTCATAGTCGGCATGGACTTTTCTCATCGATTTTTGAAAAGTTATAAGAGCAAAAATTTAAAAAAAATTGGGGGCAAACGTGTTTTTTTTTAAAATGTCACACCTTCAAGAGCGGATATCTCGAGAACTAGAGGAGATATAGAAAAAGTTTTGAGATCAATATTGTAGGAGATTATGTGAGCTTAAATTTTTTATACACCGTTATTTCCGTGAAATACATAGTTTTCGAGTTATATGTGAGAAACTAAAAAAATGATACCTTTGAACCATTCCCACCCCTTTAGCACAGCGATTACGGGTGGGGAATCTTGATATGTTTACCTCCTTACTACTATTAACAGGACTGCGGGGTCAAAAATTGTCTTCCAAATATCTCCCTCTTTATCCTTTTTGAGCATCATTGCCTGGACTATGTGTGATTTTTCTGATCTGAGAGTGGAGAAAAGATTTGCTGTTTCAGTGATTAACTCACATCTGTCAGTCCGCTTCTCTTTTCTCTCTATTTACATGACATTGATGATTTTTTCAGGAAAAAGATTTAAATGGGATTAGAATGAGTGAAAGGGATGACATTCTCCGCTGCTCTTTGCAGACGATATAGTTATTTTGGCTTATTGCGAATCTGATTGAGAAATAAACTGAAATGTCTTGCAGAATATTGCGAGTACAAAAAGCTCTCAGTCAATATAGATAAAACAAAAATAGTGCCTTTCCACAAAAGAGGATTAAAGAGAATTTATCATTCTGGCTAGGAGAATGTAAAATAGAAATAGTCAAGCAGTACAATTACTGGGAGTTATTTTCAGTAAAGATGGAAAGTTTCGGCAGCATAGCAGATCACTGAATCTAAAGATCAAATCAACTGGAGAATCAGTGATGAATATTCTCAGAAAAAGTATGGGATAGTAAGATGAAGCTTTACAATTCTGTCGTTCTACCCGCTTTGATGTACGGCTCGGAAGTATGGGTTCACAACCTGAAGTATTAGAGAGGGCTCAATTACAATTCTTAAAAAAGCTATTCTTTTTGAGCCAATGCAAGCCGAGTTGGGGAGTACGTTTAGAGACAAATAGAATCAAACTAAACTTTGATGTACTTTGTAGAGGCCTGGAATTTCTTAGAAGAGTGCTGTCTATGTCTAACAATAGGTACCCTTCTATTTGTTTGAAGACACTGGCAAGCTTGGCAGCAGATGAGTCGACGGAGGCAGCTAATACATCGGATAACTGGTTGGTTCAGATAAAAAGACATATAGCTTTGTCCGGGTATCAGTTGGAATAGCGAATGAGCTTTCTCTTGATGGGATAATTTTTGACTCTCTGACAGATATTTTGGAGGGGTATGCAGGAGTTCTATTTCTCGAAGATCAAAGATTGGCGTTAGATTCAGCAACCTGTCCCCTTAATAGAAAAATAAATCCTCTTTCAAATCTAGGAGAGCAGCTCAGGATGAATATACCATTTGTAAAAACTAGAATTCTTACCCAGCTGCGACTAGCATCAGACAAGGGAGTATACCTGTTTAAGAATAGAGGAGTTGGATTAAATCTATTAGAAACTGCCCTATTTGTAATTACGGGGAATTAGAAACTCTAGAACATTTTTGTTGCGCTGCCCCATGTATAGAGGATGTAGAATTCAATTTCTGGATATATATTGTCGAAATATAGTGAATAATGAGGACAGGTTAATGGTATTACTGTCGAATCTGACGAAGGAAAAAATAAACAGAGTTTTCATCTATGTGGTTAAAGCATTAGAAATAAGACAAATGATATGTGATCTTGTTTGAGAGTGATCAGAAGCTAATTATTCCTCATAGGAAATATTGTAACCTTTACCATCAAAATTGTGTAATATTGTTGTTTATTGTATATTGTTATGTAGAGAGTTTATTTTTACTATGTTGGTTGGCTCAACTCTATTTTGTGCCGAGCACTCTTTTTAATTCAGGCCTTTTCCCAAGTGATAATAGTAAATTTAATACGCAATAGACTAGAGCCATTATTGTAAGTGAGTTAGCGAAATAAATTATTTTCTCTCTCTATTATGAACGACCATGACTTCGAGTTTCCCATGATAGATATTTAAAAATTGTGGCTCCGAGTCGTCGAGGAATGAAGATTATGGATTTATCTCTAAAACTTAGCCTTCCTGTCGCACCATAGAGTGCGATAAGTTGGAAAACAGCAAGCAATGAAATTATAACAAACTACCGATTTTGCAGTTACTATTTGGTCCAAAGGCTCTAGAAGCCACGCGACGATTGGTCAAATTGATTCCCTTCGCCCAATAGGAGACCTGTTTTTAAATACAGTAGTGGGGATTCCCCAGCCGCGAGACCAGATTACGTTCGGAGGACACTTTGCTAGGAGCACTACGAGAGTAAAGATGTAGTCACTATGTTTCCCCCTTTTTGGCAGGTTTACAAGTTTATAACATTAGTTAATGTAGGAGCTAGTTTTATTTTTATTAAAGTTTAAATTTTCTAGTAGTGCCATGTCCTGAAAAGTTCAATTGTGTTTCTTCATCATGTACGAATAATTGTTTCTTCAAATAACGCTAAGGTACGTAAAATAAGGTTAAAATATAATTTAGGGAATTTAATTGATTGAACTTCCATAAGAGTATTGTATTAACAAAGCCTGTTATTTTTCAAGTTAATAATATTGATTGAGAATAGTCCTTTTGATTTTATTAGTGATGGAAGATACTTATAAATTTTTTCTATAGAAGTATAGAAAGTTTTCAGTTACGTTACATTTGAGTTATTGTTTCTGGAGATATATTATCGTAGAGTATTGCTGAAAGTCAGGAAGATAGCCTTTAAATTGGAATGAAATTTTTAAGATTATGTTCGTATTGAGTTATGACATTTATAATTTATATTTTTCAGACTCTGTTTTCTTATGTCATTAAGGCTTTCGAATGATTTAGTAAATTTTTATGATAGAAATCTTATAGACGAAGAAGAAAGTTTTTCTTTTCCATGAAATTAATATTAATGAATGTTCAAATTTTAATACAATTTGAATTATTGTCTACTAATGTGTAGACACTATGTGTCTACTAATTTTATTTAATTAAAGGTAAAAACTATCTACAAGATGAATCTTATAGGGCAAACATTATTTTTACCTTAAAGTGAAATTTCAATATTTTTTCTTTTATTGTGTTATAAAGTGTCTTGTTTTGTTTTGTGATAAATTCATAATTCTAGTTGATACTCGTTTTTGGACTTGTATTTGTAGGTAAATCAAATCATAAACTCTGGACTGTTCATTTTAAATTAAGTTCTGAGCAGTTTTGGGCGAATGCCCGTTGTTTACACTTGGATTGCGTCCTATAGTTCATAAATAATAAATAAAATAAATGTTGGATAGCGCACAAGTTCCAACAATACTAGCCGAGCTACTATATGAAAAATTATATTTGATTTCGCAAACCAAACGGAAAATATCTTATAAGTTAGCATCATTTCAATCTGAATTATCCTTTTCTAAGAGTATTATATCAATTTATATAAAAGTTAACATCATAATTAATGAAGTATTCATTTTCTAAAAGCATTATATTAATTTATTACGGGTGTTTTCATAAATGTTGCATTGTATATTAATGACACTCTGGCAAGTAAATTCGTTTTAATTCAATCTTAAATTTGAGAATGTAATTAGATAACAGAATAAACTCCTGTTTTAGCTTTTGATGAATTGTAGGAAGAGTAAGAAATTAATGCTGTAATACATTTATTTACAGCGGTTCATGTGTGTCCCCAAACCACTTCATGTACCACCCCTTGGTTCCGCAACTTTATGTAACACCGCTTCAAGACACCCGTTCAGACACAGGTCTAGGGACGTAAGAGGACTTCGCCGTCAAGCCAAATTCAACCGGTAAAAGTTCACCGCCAAAAACAAGGTACTGTAACCCCGACGATAAAGCAACGTACAGACCAACGAAAGTGCAGTGTAGTGAAACAAAGGTTCATTCGAGAATTTCAATCAAAAGTGGGATTCAAAATTATTATGAAATGGGTTATATGGGTTACTATCGACGAAATTTGGGTTCAACGGGCTTTTCTTTCTTGAGTAATTTCATGTTGAAATCAATGGTTATTTTATGACTGATATTGTTTGGTTTTGTGACGTATTGCTATCTAAACGGGGATAGTAATGCGCCCCGAATCAGATGAAGAATGTCAACAAAGTAACATGAATTGTTGTTTCTGTTGTTCGATTTTAGTGCCAATGTTTATTGAAGCTGTTTGTATTTTTTAATTATTTCAAGGTGTAATGTTAGTTTATAGTAGGAACCTAGTAAATCAGCATAGCAAGATTAATTGAAGTTTTCTTGACTCTAGCCCGTTCACCTGCATGAATTAGGTATAGACTCAGGTATTTTCTAGATGTATCGGCCTATTTCTAAATTCTAAATTTTATTCAAAATTATCTTTTTTTCATCTTTTAAAAGGTCAGGCACAATTTGTATGATTAATGTGAACAAATAATTGATTATTATTATTATTATTATTATTATTATATATTATTATTATTATTATTATTATTATTATTATTATAACTCATATTGTATTGTAGCGAAACGTCTCATATTATAGCACGACACTTGTTAGGTCAACCTCTATCCATAACCCGAATATCAACCAAATCTGGGAGATTTGCATTTTTCATGAAATCATCATGAATTTATGCAAAAATGATCAAACATAAAAATCACTCAAACTCTGAGGAATGATAGTAGTTGACGGAGGAACAATAATATGTCATCACAATGGCCAAATTCACTCCTATTCTCGAGTTATAAGCATTTGAAGATGAGTGATTTCTGTGATCTGTGAGTGGTGGAAACATTTTATGTTTCAGTGAATAACTCTGTATTATAGCGAAACGTCTCATATTATTGTTAGTTGTCATTCAGTCACAATTATTAAGAACAGCAATACTCAATGAGCAACTAACAAAACGCTATGTGCTAACATTAAGGTGTGTACAGATATACGCGCCGCGAACATGAGCAATTCTCTTTTAATCAGCTGCCTATATCTGTATTTTTACAGAGACGGTAAGATACAGATATAAAAGCTTGGCATTAGCTGATTGAAAGTGAATTGCTCATGTTCGCGGCGCGTATATCTGTACGCACCTAGGCTACACTTTTCGTTTTGTGCTAAATATCATTATTGAATGAGAATACTTGTCACTGTCGAAACCACTGTTCTATTCAAGCATTTGAAGAAAAAATAGTGAGGTCCACGTATAAGGGCAGAGGAGGAGGATCGGAGAAAAACGTTGCCGATGTTCTGTCTTGTCAAGGCCTTCTATAGATGGTAGCTGATACAGGTTTATTGATGTAATATTCCATTTACATACTATGTTTTATTATCTTATTTCACCATGTTTTCTTGGTTCTTATTTTGTACTGAAAGTAAATTTTGTTATCATGGCGATTCTGTTGTTTAAGCCGCCATTTTGTCTAACCGTTGAGTGGGAGGAGACTGTCTAGCTGGGCCAATGGCAGGCGTTCATGCCTTGACCAATAGCAGTACTTTCCTACTAGTATAAATTCTGCTGCCCATGTATTAAGTTTTAGTTTATCAGAGATTGACAATGGTGTAATAACCGAAACCGGTCTTTCTAATTATCAATAAATCAGTGGTTTTTTTGACAATATCTCAGTCTTTTTCATTCATAATTAACGGTTTATTCTCGTTTAAAATAATCAATTATATTTCATCAAGCGAGAAATATTATTTTTTTAATAATTTTATAATGAATTTTCATAATGAGATGAAAACATTTGTTAATTGATATCAAGTCTACATTGTTAAAAGACGATCTTAAAACAGAGCATAGTGAGAAAGAGATAGTGCTAACCGCTTTGTTGAATGATAGACAAGGATAGTAATACCATGCTAATGAAACGCTGCATTATTGACCGAGCGAAGTGAGGTCTAAGATCCAAGTCGACAGTTTGGAAT
>NW_024090511.1:0-30305 GCF_014356525.2 Nilaparvata lugens
TTTTTTTCAGTGTTTTTCAATGTTTTTTCAGTGTTTTTCAATGTTTTTCAAGGTATTTCGAGGTTTTTCAATGTTTTTCGATGTTTTTCAATGTTTTTTCGATGTTTTTCGATGTTTTTCAATGTTTTTTCAGTGTTTTTCAGTGTTTTTCAATGTTTTTCAGTGTTTTTCAATGTTTTTCAGTGTTTTTTCAGTGTTTTTCAGTGTTTTTTCAGTGTTTTTCGATGTTTTTCAATGTTTTTCGATGTTTTTCAATGTTTTTCAATGTTTTTCGATGTTTTTCAATTTTTTTCAATGTTTTTTTCAGTGTTTTTTCGATGTTTTTCAATGTTTTTCGATGTTTTTCAATGTTTTTCAATGTTTTTCAAGGTTTTTCAATGTTTTTCCAGTGTTTTTCAATGTTTTTTCGATTTTTTTCGATGTTTTTCAATGTTTTTCGATGTTTTTTCGATGTTTCTCAAGGTTTCTTCGGTGTTTTTCAATGTTTTTCAATGTTTTTCCAATGTTTCTCAATGTTTTTCGATGTTTTTCAATGTTTTTTCAGTGTTTCTCAATTTTTTCAGTGTTTTTCAATGTTTTTCGATGTTTTTCAATGTTTTTCAATGTTTTTTTCAGTGTTTTTCAATGTTTTCCAGTGTTTTTCAATGTTTTTCAATGTTTTTCAGTGTTTTTCAGTGTTTTTCAATTTTTTTCAGTGTTTTTCAATGTCTTTCGATGTTTTTCACTGTTTTTTTCAGTGGTTTTCAATGTTTTTCAATGTTTTTCAGTGTTTTCCAATGTTTTTTCAGTGTTTTTCAATGTTTTTCAGTGTTTTTCAATGTTTTTCGATGTTTTTTCAATGTTTTTTCAGTGTTTTTCAATTTTTCTCAATGTTTTCCAATGTTTTTCAATGTTTTTCAATGTTTTTCAATGTTTTCCGATGTTTTTTCGATGTTTTTCAATGTTTTTTCGATGTTTTTCAGTGTTTTTCAATGTTTTTTCAGTGTTTTTTAATGTTTTTCATGTTTTTTCAGTGTTTTTCGATGTTTTTCAGTGTTTTTCAATGTTTTTCAATGTTTTTCCAATGTTTTTCAATGTTTTTCGATGTTTTTCAATGTTTTTTCAGTGTTTTTTAATGTTTTTCAGTGTTTTTCAATGTTTTTCGATGTTTTCCAATGTTTTTCAATGTTTTTCAGTGTTTTTCAATGTTTTTCAGTGTTTTTCAATGTTTTTCGATGTTTTTCAGTGTTTTTCAATGTTTTTCAGTGTTTTTCAATGTTTTTCAATGTTTTTTCAATGTTTTTCAATGTTTTTCGATGTTTTTCATTGTTTTTACAGTGTTTTCCAATGTTTTCCAGTGTTTTTCAATGTTTTTCGATGTTTTTCACTAATTTTTCAGTGGTTTTCAATGTTTTTCAATGTTTTTCAGTGTTTTCCAATGTTTTTCCAGTGTTTTTCAATGTTTTTCAGTGTTTTTCAATGTTTTTCAATGTTTTTCAATGGTTTTTCAGTGTTTTTCATGTTTTTTCAGTGTTTTTCAATGTTTTTCGATGTTTTTCAATGTTTTTCGATGTTTTTCAATGTTTTTCAATGTTTTTTCGATTTTTTCAATGTTTTTCCAGTGTTTTTCAATGTTTTTCAGTGTTTTTCAATGTTTTTTCGAGTTTTTCAATGTTTTTTCGATGTTTTTCAATATTTTTCAATGTTTTTCAATGTTTTTTCAGTGTTTTTCAATGTTTTTCAATGTTTTTTCGATTTTTTTCAATGTTTTTCCCATTTCACCATTCTCTGTGAGACGATTCATCATCTAAATTGCCTACTGCATATTCCATTTTTCCGTCAGTTGACCGATTTCTTATAATTAATTATTAGAAAAGTTGTAATATATGTTTATATTGTAAATATGGAGACGATATAAAGGTACCTTCTTGATAAGTCCGGTGTCCCTGCAAACAGTGTCTCTAGCACTTTCAATGGAGAAAATAATAGATGACATGGCTGAATCTTCACAATATACTGTACTTACTGTATTGGCCTCTTCTCATTAAATTGAAAGTTGTATTCATGAGCGAGGTCTACTGTTCGCAGAACTACTGGTATTCGTTTTTATAAGGTGTATATTATAAATGCCTAAAAAACTGTTCGGTACCTTCACTTTTTTTCATCATTTGAATTGGATAATTTTTTTAATACAATCGTTAAGATCATTTATAAGAGTGAGAACAAGAGTGCAGTATGTTAAATAGCATGGAATGATTTCGGATGCTAGAAGAGGTTGAATCAGTAACTGATAATATTATTATAACAATTAAAGTTAGATGAATAATACTCATTTCTATTCATTTGTTCATTTTTATTTACTCAACAAAGGTGAAATACATTAATATGAAATGATTGGAAATAGAAAAATCTGAAAACATTTGATGCATTTCAGGCAATTTTACCCATAATTACCCACTTTTCATATTCAATGGTAACTGTAGGAAAAACTTAATGTGAAATATGTGCGCAAAGTTCCTCTGCTGCACTCAAGAAACCATTCCGCTCTCGCCTACGGCTCGGGCGTAAACGTTTCTTTGGGTGCAGCAAACTGTCACTTTGCGCACTAGTTGCACAAATAACTATTTCTGTGTCCATATTGTCTATTGTTCAGTAGTTGTTTTCCCTCCAGATAGGGAATTAGTCGCTTTAAAAAGGCGATAGCAAAATCGAATAGCAAAATCAATTAATCACCTGACGCTAGTGTTCTTGCGCATCTCATATTAGAACAAAGCCAATGATATTCTGAATGTATTAAGAAAAACTCCAATGGAGAATCCGAAATCGTTTATGATCTGGAAAGAAAACGGAGTTTAGCACTTCAACAACCCATAACTCGCTTATTAGACCACTTAGAAATTTCAGTTGCCACTTTTTCCCACTCTTATAATGATCTTAACAGTTTGCCGTGCTACCAATTTCTCCTAAATCGGTTGGATAGCATTTCACACCATTACGAGCTAAGTACTTATCCAGTTTATATAGTTGAAAACAATGGCTATAGGCTTGTATACACACAAATCAATTATAGACAAAATAGAACACTATAAACTGTTCAAAACTCAATTTAAAACATTAATAATTCACTTAAACAGAAAAATATTCAGAGAGCACAAAATTACAACACACACAGCCAGCCATTAGTTTTAGAGAGAAGAAGGAAGCCAAGCTCCAAGTCAGGACAAAAACCACATCTCAAAATCAATGTCGATGTCACGGACACGTCACCAAAAAATTTATAAATTACAAGTTTAGAATTCACATTTTATATTTGTTCTCAATAAAACTTTATTTTGAAACGGTTATTTTAAATTTTATATATCATCTCTATATTATCTGTTAATTCTGTTAACTCTGTTTACAGAGTTTGTTTTTTCAGTGATACCATTGAACATGCAACACAATCATTTACGATAAATTCTCAGTCAAAAAGTTGTCCATATATCGATGACTCTGATATTTACTATAAAGTTTTATAGATCTCGAATTGAAGATTCGATTCCAATCGAGAAAAAATGTAATATTACAAATACCCCCCTCTTGACATAAAAAATGTTACTGTTTGAAAATTTAAAGAAAAAAAATTACATTGACCCAAATGGAAATTTTGAATTGTAAATTCGAGAACAGTAACAATTTTTTTATAAAAACATTACATGTTGTCCTATAATATTGAAAATTATTATAAAAATTCATCAATAGCATTTGTTATATGTTTCCAAACAATATTTCAAAAATAGAATATCAAAATTACTTTTGATTTAGCTTTATAATTTAAAGGAAAATATCTCAACAGAAAGTTTAATATAAAAGAATAGTTTTTGAAATTGCACATAAATTTAATAGATAGAAAAATTCAATTTTTATTGCATAAAAAAAAATTTAGTATGTTGAATAAAAAAATTATTATTATTTTTTTTTTTTAAATGAATTGATGAATTGTTATGTTTAATTTTCACATAAAATTTCAATAAATCAAATAATGTTCATTTCTTTCACTATGGACGCGGTTGATTTTATCGATGCAAATTTTGGAAAACAGTCCGTTAAGGCACTCAGTATGATTTTCAGTTAAGTGTGACTCCAGTGTGATGACGTTAGTGTTGGGCTGATCCGAATACTCGTAGTGTTGGACTGATCTGGATGCACGTAGTGTTGGGCTGATACTTGTAGTCGACTGATGCATATCAAACTCGATACAGGTGACATCTCAGTTAGCCTTACCTCATGCTTGTAGTAGATGGCTGCATACCAAACTTGATACAGAGTCACGTAAATTTTGTATCATATTTGTAATTATACAATGTACATTTCAAGCTTGAAATGACAATGTAATTCGTTTTTTGGAAAAGAGATAGACGCTGCATACAGAATTAACTTAGGTGAGGATTAATTTAGGTAAGGTTTGGTTTTTTTTTATATTTTCAGTGTTCAAGGTTTAGAGTTCTGCATACAGGAATAATTTAGGAGAGGATTTTTTGAATCAATTTTTTCATGATACTGTGACTGTTATTCTGAATTCAAAGTTGCAAACGTGAACATGGATGGCAATTACCTCCAGGTAATGTGATAGTGTTGAAGTTTGAGATACAAGGTCAGCAATAAGCGTTGGCGTTGTCATTGGTGTATGCTTTGGTGTCGGCATTGGCATTGGCGTTGATATTGGCATTGGCGTTGATATTGGCATTGGCATCAGCATTGGCGCAGGCATTGGCATCGGCGTAGATAATGGTATTGGCATCAGCACAGGCATCGGCGTAGTTATTGGCGTAGATATTGACATCAGAGCAGATATTGGCGTAGTTATTGGTGTAGATATTAGTGTAGATATTGGCGTAGTTATTGGCATTGGTATTGGTGTAGGCATCAGCGTAGATATTGGTGTAAATATTGACATCAGAGCAGATATTGGCGTAGTTATTGGTGTAGATATTAGTGTAGATATTGGCATTGATATTGGCGTTGACATTGACATCAGAGCAGATATTGGCGTAGTTATTGGTGTAGATATTAGTGTAGTTATTAGTGTAGGCATCAGCGTAGATATTGGTGTAGATATTGGCGTAGTTATTAGTGTAGGCATCAGCGTAGATATTGGTGTAGATATTGGCGTAGTTATTCAATTGATGAGTCACACTAGTTTGAAAATCACCCAAATGTTCTTAACACTCTTCATGGCGTTCACTTGTTGCTGATTTCAAGATTCACGTGATAATTATTTCAATGTTAATGTCTGTGCTGTACCTGTTATCTTAAAATGCTTATAAACTAAAAGGAAAATTTTGATTAGGCTATCAATACAATCTAATACACATGAAAATTATTTCTAAGTATATAATCAATATAAAATGAAATTTTTTAACATCTTATTATACAGTCAGCAATACATATATTGTGAAATATGGAGATATCAATTACAAAATTTCACTAAAAAAAATAATTTCATTTCCATTTATTCATTGTTCAATATTTTATAAAAAGCAAATTATTCAATATTATTAATCATCGTTTGTTGGATACTATAGTTTATTTCGACTTTTCAATGTTCTAAACACAACTACATTTCATGACAAAACTTACTATCAATCATTAAACAAGAAATCATTCAAAACATCAATAATATTTTGCTTCAAAGGCAATCAATATTCATAAGTAAACAGCATCTATGGCAATCAACATTATTAATCATTATTTTGCATCTATGGCAATCAACATTATTAATCAATACAAAAAATATTATCTCATTACTGCCTCTCTAAGTCATAACCTCTGTTATTCCTTCTTTAGGCAATAATGGGTTTCCATCTCAAAAAAACAATCACATACCAGCAAAATTCTAATCAACAAACCCCACTAAAAATTCTACATACACTCCAGCATCCATTTCAAAAGATAATCAATCATATCAAAATTTATATAATAAACAGTTTTAAAATTTAGAAAAAGACATCAATTACAAAAACTTTAGAGAAATTTTAACCTTTAACTCATTTCAATTAATAATATAACAAGACGTTTTTATTTAATGGAAACCTTATTATTCAAGTTAACTTTCATTAATACTTCTCATATATATGGCTACACAATTCATTAATACTTTCAAATTTTAAAGTTTATTTATTATAACAAAAGAATTTATACATAAGAATAGATTTCAGCATGTTCTAAATTGAACCATTTATTTTTAAAATAATTTCATAATTTGAAGACTGTTAATAAGTACAAACATTTCAAGGTTACAATACAAAGATGATCAAGATGGATAATGGGTAAATAAGTTCCCTAAAAAATACAAACAAGAGAAAAAGAAAATTGGGTAAATAAATTCCCTAAAACAATATACACAAAATTGATACACTTCACATAAGTGATACATGATGGAAAAATATATCACAAGCACACAATTCTTTACACTACAATGGATAGATTTTAGAAAAGTTAAGTTTTATCAACAATTTAAAGATTAGGAAAATAAGCTACTATTTTAACTTCCAAAATTATTTCAGAAAAAAACAAATTAAATGACTATGGACAAGATTGGTTAAGATATGCATAATAGAAGAAATTTACTGAACATTACACAAAGACAGGAAAGAATCGAAATTTGAAAAGATTAAGGGCCAAGGAAAATAGGCTACAGGAAAGAAAAAAGATACAATTATGGACTCTTACCATACGTAGTATTTACGGTCATTGCTATTCTGAATCCCGGCATGACACAGGATTCCTAATCATTGTGTGCTGGGGAATACCCTTTCATCATGTGATTCACAGTCATCATCTTGTAAATAAGCAACTTGAAACAACCTTTGAATACTAACACATCAATGGAAACTTTGTGCTTTGTTTTCTTCAAGAACATGATTTTATTCATGGGTTCTTTTGTTTCAATAAAGCCATTTTGCTTACAAAAGTTAGTCATGTTCACTTGAGAATGCATTGCATACACCTTTTCAATTCTCAGTTGAAAGTTGAACTCATCAACTTGACTCAAAGCAACATTCATTTTGTTTACATTGTTCCTAACCTCCACAGAAACCTGTCTCATGTAAACATTCACTTTGTTTATAGTTTTCCTAACCTTCAATGTAGCAATATTACTTTCATGATAGTTGACTTTCAGTGAAGACAACTCCCTACCTACTTCTTTACTCAATTCTACTATCTCATTAGGGTTGACTTTTTCAACAACAGTAACTAGGCCTACATTGTCAGAAACTTGAATGAGTTAATCTTGTATCTTAACACTACTATTATCATGCTTCAATTTGTTTTCATCTTCATGATTATCACTCAATGTTTCATGTGCATCTTTCAATAGAAGGTTTATACTAACCTGCTCTAGTCTAATGCTAGCAAATTCTTGCTTCATATCATCAAACCTAGCATTTTGCTCATCAAACCTAGCATTTTGCTCTTGTTTAAAATTATCAAATCTTTGTGTTAGGAATGCTATAAGATTTTATATCATTTTTAGCTCCTACTACCATACTTGTTTCATTTGATATTTCTACTACTTTCTCATGACTTGTTACATTTGAAACGTTTTCACTTACAGCTACACTATCGTTTGAGTCATTGTTTAAGGTTAGGTCTAAATCTTGTGATTCTTCATCTAAGTTTTGAATGTTTTCACTGGATAAAACTTCATTATTTTTATTGTTCTCCATCTTGCTACTGCGTAAAAAATATTTACTCATTAGAACCTGAACTTTCTCAAACTGATTTCCCACTCAGCAGCATCTCCCATTCATAATTCATCAAGATATCTATCCTACCAATAAATTTTTTACAACCAGGGATATATTTTGTAGTTTGAGTCCCACACCAGGGCGTACCATTTGGGACATATTTATTTTGTAATTCGGTCCCACCACAGGGGTAACATTTGCCGTGCTACCAATTTCTCCTAAATCGGTTGGATAGCATTTCACACCTATTAACCTAAGGATAGTTATCGGCTCCAATGTAATAGATTCTTGATAAACTATGAATGGATCTATCGCCTATGAATGAGAAATTCAGTTTTCAGAGCAAACCAACTTATAATCTTCAGAAGGATTTTGGCAATATACAAAACAATATACAACACACTTAAGCATCTAAAACCATTACGAGCTAAATACTTATCCAGTTTATATAGTTGAAAACAATGGCTATAGGCTTGTATACACACAAATCAATTATAGACAAAATAGAACACTATAAACTGTTCAAAACTCAATTTAAAACATTAATAATTCACTTAAACAGAAAAATATTCAGAGAGCACAAAATTACAACACACACAGACAGCCATTAGTTTTAGAGAGAAGAAGGAAGCCAAGCTCCAAGTCAGGACAAAAACCACATCTCAAAATCAGTGTCGATGTCACGGACACGTCACCAAAAAATTTATAAATTACAAGTTTAGAATTCACATTTTATATTTGTTCTCAATAAAACTTTATTTTGAAACGGTTATTTTAAATTTTATATATCATCTCTATATTATCTGTTAATTCTGTTAACTCTGTTTACAGAGTTTGTTTTTTCAGTGATACCATTGAACATGCAACACAATCATTTACGATAAATTCTCAGTCAAAAAGTTGTCCGTATATCGATGACTCTGATATTTACTATAAAGTTTTATAGATCTCGAATTGAAGATTCGATTCCAATCGAGAAAAAATGTAATATTACAAATTGTATTGAAAAAGATTATCCAATTTAAATAATGAAAAAAAAGTGTACCAAACAATTCTCAATCAATTGAAAGTGTACCAAAAAATTGTAACAAAAAAGTACCAAAAATTGTACCAAACAATTCTCAATCAATTGAAAGTGTACCTACCAAACAATTTCTCAATCAATTGAGGTTAATGGTTATATTTGAATCAGAAATTTCAATATCAATTAATAATTCATTAACATTAGGACAGTGCGCCATTCCACTCACAATTTATTACAATTATTTCAGAAGAAAAGGTCATCATCGAATTTGTTTTCCCTCGTGTTACTGGGGGGTCAGAGACAATGTACGTGTGAGGTGATTATTTAGAGTATGCTGACAATACTCTGAATAATTACTAACTCTATTGGGAATCGCATGGGGAGGCTCATGTCATCTCAATAAGCATACATGTCATTATCTGAATGAATTCAAAAGTCATTCTGAGGTAAAATTAATCATTTTAAGTGGATGGAGTGATCCGTGGTCTAGTGGATAGAGTGCTTGCGTATCAGCATAGAGATCCCGGGTTCGAACCCTCTCATTACCAAACGTTTTTTAATTAACCAGATCACTCCCGTGTTATTGGATGGGCACGTTAAACTGTCGGTCCTGGCTGAAGTATAACAGTCGTAAGGCCCATTGACGGCTTAAATGATATATTCAGTCGGTGGGACCTTCCCGCTAGGGACTCCCCACCAACAAAAGCCATAAGAATTTACTTTTTTATTATAAGTGGATTAATAGTTTCACTAGGCCTACACACAGGGAAAGTATGACAAGTGGGAAAACGAAGGTCATCGTGGAGGAGGGGGTATTGTAGGGTGAAGGTGAAGAGGAGGGGTGTGCGATGAGGAAGGGTAGTTACTACTAATTATACTTGTTTTAGTTCTCAAGCAATACAAGAATAGCATTAAAGCAGATATAGATAATGTTCCAGCAGAATTTCTTTCCAAGAGATGTGACAGAATTCAAAGTCAGGGCAGTGGACTGTAAATGATAGTTGTTATTAATACCTACAAAATAAATCTCTGAATTCTGTGCATAAAAAACTGATAGCTTGAAGTGCTGGGAGTATGCCAATAAAAGACAAAATGAGTAAACAAGTTGAGATTTAATATTAATAAAATAATAAGCAGATGGCCACATACAAAAACAAGTGTATGGAAATTAAATCGAATAAAAATCTTTGGATAAATTTTATTACAATATGGAATAAAACCGTTTGGAAAGTAAACAATTACAAAATTTGAATGAATGTAAATTAATGATACTAATGACCATTGAAGACTGACAACAATTGATAAGGTACTGTCAATGACACCTGAATTGAAAATAGAAAATTTTAAATGATACAATAATAAAGTTAATGTTGAGAAATTCAATGTTAATGATTTTAAAAAGAATAATAACAAATGACAATGAGATGTAGATAATGCTCTATATATTGAAATAGTTGAATGTCTTGATTGACACTAGTACAAATAACCTTAGAGTAATTGAATGTCTCGGTCGACATTAACACAAGTAAGTAAGTTTAGAAATGAAAATGTCCTGGTCGACATTAACATAAGTAAGTTCCAAAATCAATGTCATACACATTGAAATAGGCGTCGGTGGCCTTAAGATAACGCTTGTAAGCCAAGGGTAGCTGTCAAATACAATGAAATAAAACACTTATTGAAATGGGCTGCTTTTAAATTAATAAAACAAAATAAAACTTGTAGCACCCTTTATTTATTAAAAAACTTAAAATAGTTGAACAACTAGTTTCGGTTCTAAAACTATCTTCAGGTTCTAAAATAAATAAATAAAATTCAATAACTGTTTACTAATTGATATAAAACTGACATATGTTTAAATTCATATGACTAATTATTTATGGTAAAAGTTATTGAATTTAAATTTAAATTTATATTTTAAAATTTAATTTTATTTATTCATTTTAATTTTATCAAAAATAGGATTATTCAAGTCAAATTGGATTATATTTATTAAATTATTCCTATTCAATTTTGCAGTTTTATAGATATAAAATTCTTCTTTTACATTCAATTATTACTTTCACTACCAATGCTTAATATTTTCATATTAGAATTTATATTGATATAATTATGATTATTCTCAATTAAATGTTCAGCAAACGCTGATTTTTGAGTAGTATTTTTTGAATTTAAAGCCTGAATATGTTCATTGAACCTTTTTTGAAAACATCTACGTGTTTGACTAATGTAAAATTTTTCACAATTACTACATTCCAGTTTATAAACGCCTGATTTTTTAAATTGTTCTTGTTGTATTTTTTTATTAGAAATCTTCTTTATTAAATTAAAAACATTATTTGTTGTTTTGTATCCTAAATAAAATTGTTTTGCAAATGTCTTCCTAATTGCCTTATTGAGAATAGTGTTGTATGGAACACAAATATATTCCTTATTTTCTGAATTTCTATCATTTTGTGGATTAATTTGTTTATATTTTTTGCTTATATATCATCTTATCAATAATTTGGTATCATATCCATTTGTTACTGCAAAATGTTTTATGATTTTCACTCTTTTTCATAATTTTCTTTTGACATAGGAATATTATCAATCTATAAATCATTGATCTGAATGCTGCTGTTTTTTGCTGCCATGGATGGTTAGAGTCTTTTGGAATAAGAGTATTTGTATGCGTGGGTTTCCTGAAGATATTAAAATTATGTTTCTCATTTCTCTTACTTATTTCCAAGTCTAAAAAATTTATTTTCTCTTTTTGAACTTCCATAGTAAATTTTATAGAAGGTGAAATTGAGTTTAAATATTTTTCTAAATCTTCATATGTTTCATCATTATTATTATTGTATAAGCATATTATATCATCAACATATCTATACCAATAAATGATATTTTCTCTCAAAGGATTATTATTATCATTCATAATTTTAGACTTTTCCAAATTGTTCATATATATATGTTAGCAAGGTATCCTGATAATGGTGATCCCATAGCTAAACCTTCCTTTTGCTTATAAATTTTGTCATTGAAAGTGAAATAATTTTGATCTATGCATGTTTTTGCTAATGCTATTAAATCATCTATTTCATTACTGTTCACATCATTTTCAATCAAGTTTGCTTTAAAATGTTAATAGTTTCATTAGTTGGGATAGAAGTATACATGTTGACTACATCAAATGATAGAAAAATTGCGTGACTTGGAATAGTTATTCCCTTGATTTTTCGAACTAGTTGGTAAGAATTTGTTACATTATAATTTTCATTTATTATTATTTTTTGAGGAAGTACTTTATTCAGATATTTACAAACTTTATAAGTTGGAGCATTTCTATAGTTTACCACAGGTCTTATAGGTATACCTACTTTGTGAATTTTAGGTTGACCTCTAAAAATTGATGTAGTCAACATGTATACTTCTATCCCAACTAATGAAACTATTAACATTTTAAAGCAAAACTTGATTGAAAATGATGTGAACAGTAATGAAATAGATGATTTAATAGCATTAGCAAAAACATGCATAGATCAAAATTATTTCACTTTCAATGACAAAATTTATAAGCAAAAGGAAGGTTTAGCTATGGGATCACCATTATCAGGATACCTTGCTAACATATATATGAACAATTTGGAAAAGTCTAAAATTATGAATGATAATAATGACAGTGAAAACGGACATTGTAGTAACGGAACGAATATCGAAGTGGAACCGTTCCAATAAATGCTTTGTCAGATTTTACAAGATGGTTCTTTCTCAATATTCATTTACACCAGGCTCTTTCTTCATCAATGAGTCATTTGATGTAAACATTGTGAATATGTGTATTGATTAGCTTAAATAATGACATGTCACCATAATTATCAAGGACAGTATTTGTGTGTGACACACACACACACACACACACACACACACATTTAAATTTCAAATTATTTTCTCATATGAATTTAACTGTCGAAATGGACTCACTCAAATTATGATCTCCAGTCTTCAGTAAGATATCGTTCTCTCAATAGGTAGTTTTTACATTTTATGTGAATAGTTTATATTGAATAACATGGTAAATTAGAAGGACTTGAATCACGCCTTCAGAGAAATTTATGCTTTAACATTGATTATTAGGATTAAATGGCAGAAGAGAAAAAGAAGAGCTTGGATTAGCATTGCTTGCTTATGTTTATTAATTCTTCGGGAAAATTTTGAACAGTAAGGGAAGATGCTCTGAAGCAGCAGTTGAAGCAATTAATCAATTTTACAGGCCTATGTTTTTGAAATTTTCGGCCGAGCGGCTACTACTGAAGAACGGAAAGATGGTCATGTTTCAAGATCATATTGTGATAATATGATTTAGCATCTAAATTTACCAGCTGTAAAATAAACACGTCACCCTGTGATAAATTGTGTACTAGTATTAAAACGGTAGTTTGGTAGTTTGGAGTTGAAGTGCAGTTGATTAATATCAGCTGTAGATGTTCCTTGAAATGAAAATGTTCCTTAGAAGACCTATACAAATAGCTAGTAGTTCTGTGAACAGTAGACCTCACGCAGTATTCTCATCCACAAGTACCTGATTGAAACTATAGACCTTATGGAATACAGCATATATATTATTATTATTATTATTATTATTATTATTCTGCTGGTATGCTTCTTCACAACCAGATGGTTGGTCTTTAGAGTGCTTACGGATCCAAGTCAAGTAAGCGCACTTTACTATTGAGTTTGTTGACTGATGAATATAGTTCGTATTATACTTGTAACAATAACATACAGTTGTAATTTGTTGACTATTGACAATATTAATGTATTATTGAAGTTCATATTAAACAAATATTAGTCGCAGTTGTTTGTCCCACTATTTTTCACTTAGTTGGTATGATGGTGTTGTGTAATAGTCACTAGTTTTCCTCACTGTTGTTTTCCGTGATGTTCAGGACCCTTCTTGTTATTGAACAGGTGTCTAAAACAACTGATTTCTGTAGTTGAGTGTACAGGTCAGGTGAAAGATTCAGTTGCTCTATGGATTTGTGAAGTGATTTTGGAATTACGGCTGTTGATGATATTACAATGGGAACTATGTAGACTCGCTCCTGATGCCACATCTGCTTTATTTCGTCACACAGAAGTTGATATTTTGCTATTTTCTCGGTTGTTTTCTTTTGGATGTTGCCGGTGTTGGGAATTGTGGCATCAATTAGGTAGGTGTGTTTCATTTCTTTGTCTATTACTGTTATGTCTGGTCTATTGTGTGGGACAGTTCTATCGGTGATTATATCTCTGTTCCAGTAGATTTTGACTTCACTGTTCTCAAGGACATTGCTCGGCTGGTATTTGTAGTAGGGGGTATGATTGTTGACCAGTTTGTACTTCAGTGCCAGCTCCTGATGTAGTATTTTACACACGTTGTCATGTCTCCTTGTGTAATCAGTTGGCGCTAGTACTGAACATCCACTTGTAATATGGTCTATTGTTTCTGTTGTTCTATTGCAGAGTCTACATGTGTCGGTCTGAGTTGTTGGGTCCTTCAAAATATATTTTTTGTAATTCCTAGTGTTGATTATTTGGTCCTGTATAGCTGTCATGAATCCTTCTGTCTCAATGAAAATGTTACCTTCGTGAGCCAGGTGTTTGATGCTTTTTGGTCGATGTGGGGTTGTAATAGGTGATTGATGTGCTTACCATGTAGGGTTTTCTGTTTCCAACTAGTTTTCTTTTTCTCTATTGTATTGTTGTTGATTTGCGGTTGTAAATCTGGATTGTTCAATTTCAATGGGGTGCCAGATGTTGGTAGGTGAGTTATTGCTGAATGGAGGGGTATTGATTGTGCTTTGGCATAGAAGTATTTTCGGAGGCTATCAGTTTGTTCATTACACATATTCTTTATATCTATAACTCCTCTTCCTCCTTCGCTTCTAGGGAGTGTGAACCTTTCTGTGGCCGAATGGAGGTGGTGAGCACAAGATTTGTTGAAACTCGTTCTAGTTAGAGTGTTGAGGGCTTCTAGATCTGTCTCGGTCCAGTCTATTATTCCAAAAGAGTATGTTAGTATAGGGATGGCATAGGTGTTTACTGCTTTAACCTTATTTCTTGCTGATAGATGCGTGTTAAGAATAGTTTTTAGGCGTTTCATATATCTACTCTTCAGAGTCAATTTAATTTCGGTTTGTGTTGTGCCTATTCCTTGGTGATATCCCAGGTATTTGTAAGTGTCCCCTTCAGCCATATGTTCAATTTTCTCATTGCTGTTTGTTGTGTAGGGTAGCTCTGTGACCTGCCTTCCTTTTCTGATGCTGTTAATTTTGCATTTCTCTAATCCAAACTGCATACATATGTCATGGCTGAAGTTTTCTGTAGTTTTAAGAAGGTAATCCAGTTGCTGTCTGTTGGGTGCAAAGAGTTATTATTATTATTATTATTATTATTATTATTATTATTATTATTATTATTATTATTACAGGAATAGACTGGCTTCTCCACACATCTGTGTAATCACTGTCTGCTGATTTTTGATGAATATAATAATTCAATTGTTTGATTTTTACTCTAATATTGGCGTATGAAGGAGGCTCCTTTTCCTTTCATATTATCCTTGAAATACAAAATTTTCAAAAACCTTTTATATACGTCGACGCGCAATTAAAAAAAGGACATACCTGTCAAATTTCATGAAAATCTATTACCGCATCTCGCTGAAAATGCGCAACATATAAACATTTAAACATTCAAATATTAAGAGAAATGCCAAACTGTCGACTTGAATCTTAGACCTCACTTCGCTCGGTCAATTATCACTCCCTATCATTGAGAAACTGGAGAATGTTGAAAAAAAATTATGCACATCATGAAACAGAGTTGTTCATATTGCATTCATCAATTAATGAAAAATGACAGAATAATTAATTTGCATTTTTTCAAATTTAACTTAGCTTATATTTATCCTAAAATGGAAGATGGAAAGAATGTGGAATTCTGTGTAATTCATTGTACATCACATATTTCCTGGACCATCTATTGACAATCAACAACTATGAAAACATTAAATTCATCTTTGAAACACTGATTTAAACCATTTATTTTTTAATTCAACTCTCTACTGATAGATATTACTACCAATTGATTGAAAAGAATATGTTTTCGGAATAATAAATGCTAGATGACTAAGCACGTAGGAAGTCCGTATTGAGATGTAAATGAAAATATTTATCGTCAGATAAAAGTCACGATTCACCAAATTAAGTCAAGTGTAACATGAGATACATTGACTTTTTGGCGGTACGAAGTTTGCTGGGTGAGCTAGTGTTGTATAAATCTGTAAACTTTTTGTGAATTCTAAGTTGTTCGGTAAACTTGAAGACCACCCAAAGAATAGTCGATACTTAGTTGATAGTTCTCTTACTCAGTCAAATTGTAACTGTGAAGTAAATTTAAATGAGAGTAAAAAATCAAACTTGGTTGTAATTCATTGGAATGCTCAAGGCGTTATTAACAAATTAGATGAACTTTATTGTCTTTTGAGCAAGTATAATGTTGATATATATTATATTAATGTTGATACTCGAACAATTCTCTTTCCTTTAATCTTTTTTATTTTCTTTGTATGAATGCTGTACGAATGTGTGCCATTATAATTGATTCCGTATTACATTTTAGCATTGAGCATTACCTTCTCCATAATATATTGGTTGAAAATAAAATTCTAAATGATTAATGCATGTGAATTAGTGGAGGATATCACCAGGGTTAACTCGTGTTTTCTAACATGCGGTGATAATATTACAATTTTGCATCAAAATATTCGTAGTCTGAACAGAAACTTTGATTCCTTTTTACTGTACATAAACTATTGGAAAGTGAAGCCTGATATAATTGTCCTATCAGAAACATGGTTCCAACCGATAAATGATGCGAACCCTTATATTATTGATGGATATGATAATTACTCCACTGGCAGTGATATAAGTAGAGCATCAGGTATCATGATATTTGTTTCGTCTAGCAGAGGTTTTGCTTGTTCGCGAGATGAATCACGGATTGATGAAGCCGATTCTATTTTACTCACTCTGAAAAAATCCAACTTCAAATTTAGATTATTGAGTTATTTGTACAGATAGCACTCTGTTGGATTAGATGTTTTCCTGAATAGTTTGAGCCATTTTCTGGAGAATCTGGGATATGAAGGTGACTCAATGATTCTTGGAGACATTAACATTAATATAAATGACTTGAGTAGTGCTGGGGCTTTTGATTACATGGAAATCATGCATTTCAATGGCTACCAATCACTGATAGATGTAGATACTCGTGTAACAAACCTTAGCTCAAGCTGCATTGATCACATCTTTTATAAATCCAAGTTTAACAGGAAAATAATTCAGAGTTCAGTCATTGAATCGCTGATTACTGATCATAGAGCTATATCGGCTTCATTGTCTGTGTCTGGAGACCGGACCGGTCATGCTACTCCCATAGTTAACGATATCATCGACGTCAAAAAATTGACGGACTTGTTGATGGAGCATAATTGGTCTGACTTATATGCTTGCGACAGTGTTGATGATAAGTTTTTTGTGTTCATGGATGGTCTGCTGGCGTATATAAAGCAGTGCACTCGTTCAAGCCAGAGGCTTGTCAAAAATGTTGAGCGTCTGAAACCGTGGATGACAGATGGGCTCTGCCTAGCAATTAAGCATAGAGATGAACTCTATAAAGCGCATAGAAAATCTCCCCAAAATGAGAGATTAAGAGCTAAAAATAATTGTACTTGGCTGCAAAAAATAACATCAATAAATTAATAAAAAACCAAAAGATTAAATTTTATTCCAACTTGAATACCTTTCCTGTAAAAAAACAATGGGAAATTATAAATAATCATTGCAGTAAATCAGTTTCCAAACGAAAGTCGATCCATCTGCATTGTGGAGATAATCTAATAACAGATGGAAACGTTCTGGCTAACAAATTCAATGAATACTTCATAAATATATCTGATGAAATAGTTTCTTCAATACATGACCCAGATGAATCCATGAGAGAAAATTATGATAGAAAATTTAAAAGTGATTTTATCCAAAATTCTTTTTTCTTAAATCCTATTAGCTATCAAGAACTACAAACTGAAATAAATAAATTGAAAAATGGAAAATCTCCAGGTCCTGATAATATTTCCTCCAGTTTAATAAAATCTATAGCTTATGCTATTGTTCCTGTTCTTTGTCACATTTTTAATGCCAGCTTTTTGAATGGCCATTTCCCATCAAATCTAAAAACAGCTAAGGTAATACCTATTTTTAAGAGTGGATCGAATAGAGAAATTTCAAATTATAGACCCATCTCACTGCTTTCAGTGTTGTAATATTACATTTTTTTCTCACATTGGAATCGAATCTTCAATTCGAGATCTATGAAACTTTATAGTAAATATCAGAGTCATCGATATACGGACAAACTTTTCGACTGAGAATTTTTTATCGTAAATGATTGTTGCATTGTTCCATGGTGTCACCGAGGCTGGGTTGACAGAACAGATTAATAGATAAATGGTTTATTTAAATCGAGATGATATATAAAAATTTAAAATAATAGTTTCAAAATAAAGTTTTATTAAGAACAAATATAAAATGTGAATTCTAAACTTGTAATTTATAATTTTGTTGTTGATGTGTCATGAAGTCATCACTGATTTTGAGATGTGGTTTTTTGTTCTGACGACGAGGCTTCCTTGTAGCTTTGTCTTTTCCTGTCTTCTATCTGAAACATGGCTGGCTGATGGGTGTTGTAACTTTGTGCTCTTTGGATAATTTTCTATTTAAGTGAATTTATTAATGTTTTAATTTGAGTTTTAATCAGTTTATAGTGTTCTATTTTGTCTGTTTATTGATTTGTGTGTATACAAGCCAATAGCCACTGTTTTTTCAACTGTAAACTAGATAAGTATTTAGTTTGTAGTAACTGTAGATGCTTAGGCTTATAAGATATAATTCTTTGTCTATTTGTATAATATTTTACCAAAATTCATCTGAAGATTATAAGTTCATTTGCTCTGAAAATTGGATTTCTCATTCATAGGCGATAGATCCATTCATAATTTATCAAGAATCTATTACGTTGGAGCCGATAAATTTCCTTAGGTTAATAGGTGAAATGCTATCCAGTCGATTTAGGAGAAATTGGTAGCATGGCAAATGTTACCCCTGTGGTGGGACCGAATTACAAAATAAATATGTCCCAAATGGTACACCATGAAATCCCTGGTTATGAAAAATTATTAGTAGGATAGATATCTTGATAGGTTATGAATGGTATACTGCTGAATGGGAAGTCGGTTCAAGAGAGATCAAGTTTTAATGAATAGATATCAGTGCATATTACAAAATGGCAAACATTAAAAATGATCTGAATCTTATAGCATTCTTAACACAAAGGTTTGATGAGCAAAATGCTAGGTTTGATGAGCAAAATGCTAGGTTTGATGAGCAAAATGCTAGGTTTGATGAGCAAAATGCTAAGATTGATGAGCAAAATGCTAAGTTAAATGCTAGGTTTGATGAGATGAAGCAAGAATTTGCTAGCATAAGACTAGAGCAGGTTAGTATAAACCTTCTATTGAAAAATGCACATGAAACATTGAGTGATAATCATGAAGATGAAAACAAATTGAATCAGGATGATAGTAGTGTTGAGATTCAAGATCAATTAATTCAAGTTTCTGACAATGTAGGCTTAGTTACTGTTATTGAAAAAGTCAACCCTAATGAGATAGTAGAATTGAGTAAAGAAGTAGGTAGGGAGTTGTCTTCACTGAGAGTCAACTATCATGAAAGTAATATTGCTACATTGAAGGTTAGGAAAACTATAAATAAAGTGAATGATTACATGAGACAGGTTTCTGTGGAGGTTAGGAACAATGTAAACAAAATGAATGTTGCTTTGAGTCAAGTTGATGAGTTCAACTTTCAACTGAGAATTGAAAAGGTGTATGCTATGCATTCTCAAGTGAACATGACTAACTTTTGTAGGCAAAACGGCTTTGTTGAAACAAATGAACCCATGAATAAAATCATGTTCTTGAAGAAAACAAAGCACAAAGTTTCCATTGATGTATTAGTATTCAAAGGTTGTTTCAAGTTGCTTATTTACAAGATGATGACAGTGAATCACATGATGAAAGGGTATTCCCCAACACACAATGATTAGGAATCCTGTGTTATGCCGGGATTCGGGAATAGCATAATCGCTACGCAGTGTATGGTAAGAGTCCATAATTGTGTCTTTTTTCTTTCCTGTAGCCTATTTTTCTTGGCCCTTAATCTTTTCAAATTTCGTTTCTTTCCTGTCTTTGTGTAATGTTCAGTAAAATTCTTCTATGATGCATATCTTAACCAATCTTGTCCATAGTCATTTAAATTTGTATTCTTCTGAAATAATATTAGAAGTTAAAATAGTAGCTTATTTTCCTAATCTTTAAATTGTTGATAAAACTTAACTTTTCTAAAATCTATCCATTGTAGTGTAAATAATTGTTTGCTTGCGGTATATTTTTTCATCATGTATCACATATTTTAATCATGTCTATTTTTTTTTCAGGTATCATATTAGGTAATTAGGTTTTTCAGAGCAATTCATGTCCCATTTTCTCATTTTCTGTATATTTTATTAAATATACTTCCTTATGAAAGTTCAGTACTGACATGTAGGATAGGCTCTAATTAATCTTTCTCTTCTTTGTATTATTTAGGAAATTTATTTACCCAGTTTTCTTTTCCTCTTGTTTGTATTTTTTTTAGGGAACTTATTTACCCATTATTCATCTTGATCGTCTTTGTATTGTAATCTTGAAATGTTTGTATTTATTATACAGTCTTTAAATTATAAATTATCTTCAAAAATAAATGGTTCAATTTAGAACATGCTGAAATCTATTCTTATGTATAAATTCTTTTGTTATAATAAATAAACTTCAAAATTTGAAAGTATTAATGAATTGTGTAGCCATATATATGTGATGTATTAATGAAAGTTAACTTGAATAATAATGTTTTCATTGAATAAAAACGTTGTGTTATATTATCAATTGAAATGAGTTAAAGGTTAAAATTTTTCTAAAGTTTTTGTAATTGATATTTTTTTTAAAATTTTAAAACTGTTTGTTCTATAAATTTTGATATGATTGATTATCGTTTGAAATGGATGCTGGAGTGTATGTAGAAATTTTAGTGGGGTTTGTTGATTAGAATTTTGCTGGTATGTGATTATTTTTTGAGATGGAAAACCATTATTGCCTAAAGAAGAAATGACCAGAAGGTTATGACTTAGAGAGGCAGTAATGAGATAATATTTTTTGTGTTGATTACTTATGTTGATTGCCATAGATGCAAAATAATAATTAATAATGTTGATTGCCATAGATGCAAAATAATAATTAATAGTGTTGATTGCCATAGATGCAGATTACGTATGAATATTGATTGCCTTTGAAGCAAAATATTATTGATGTTTTGAATGATTTCTTGTTTAATGATTGATAGTAAAGTTTTGTCATGAAATGTAGTTTGTGTTTAGAACATTGAAAAGTCGAAATAAACTATAGTATCCAACAAACGATGATTAATAATATTGAATAATTTGCTTTTTATAAAATATTTGAACAATGAATAAATGGAAATGAAATTATTTTTTTTTAGTGAAATTTTGTAATTGATATCTCCATATTTCACAATATATGTATTGCTGACTGTATAATAAGATGTTAACGAATTTCAATTTTATATTGCCTATATACTTAAAAATAATTATCATGTGTATTAGATTGTATTGATAGCCTAATCAAAGATTTTCTTCTCAGTTTATAAGCATTTTAAGATAACAGGTACAGCACAGACATTAACATTGAAATAATTATCATGTGAATCTCGAAATCGGCAACAAGTGAACACCATGAAGAATGTTAAGAACATTTGGGTGATTTTTGAACTAGTGTGACTTAACTACGCCAATATCAACACTAATATCTACACCAATAACTACGCCAATATCTACACTAATATCTACACCAATAACTATGCCGATGCCTGTGCTGATGCCAACGCCAATATCTACGCCAATGCCTGCGCCAATGCTGATGCCAATGCCAATAGCTATGCCAATGCCTGCGCCAATGCTGATGCCAATGCCAAAATCTACGCTGATGCCTACACTAATAACTACGCCAATGTCAACACCAATATCAACACCAATAACTACGCCAAAATCAATGCCTGCGCCAATGCTGATGCCAACGCCAAAATCTACACCGATGCCTGTGCTGATGCCAATGCCAAAATCTACGCTGATGCCTACACTAATAACTACGCCAATGTCAACACCAATATCAACACCAATAACTACGCCAAAATCTACGCCGATGCCTGTGCTGATGCCAACGCCAATATCTACGCCAATGCCTGTGCCAATGCTGATGCCAATGCCAATAGCTACGCCAATGCCTGCGCCAATGCTGATGCCAATGCCAAAATCTACGCCGATGCCTGCGCCAATGCCAATATCAACGCCGATGCCAATGCCGACACCAAAGCATACGCCAATAACAATGCCAATGCTTATTGCTGACTTTGTATCTCAAACTTCAACACTACTACATTACCTGGAGGTAATTGCCATCCATGGTCATGTTTGCAACTTTGAATTCAGAATAACAGTCACAGTATCATGAAAGAATTGATTCAAAAAAAATCCTCTCCTAAATTATTCCTGTATGCAGAACTCTAAACCTTGAACACTGAAAGTATCAAAAAACCAAACCTTACCTAAATTAATCCTCACCTAAATTAATCCTGTATGCAGCGTCTATCTCTTTTCCAAAAAACGAATTACATTGTCATTTCAAGCCTGAAATGTACATTGTATAATTACAAATATGATACAAAATTTACGTGACTCTGTATCGAGTTTGGAATGCAGCCGTCTACTACAAGCATGAAGCAATGCTAACTGAGATGTCACCTGTATCGAGTTTGGTATGCAGCCGTCTACTACAAGCATGAGGCAATGCTAACTGAGATGTCACCTGTATCGAGTTTGATATGCATCAGTCGACTACAAGTATCAGCCCAACACTACAAGTATTCGGATCAGCCCAACACTGATGTCATCACACTGGAGTCACACTTAACTGAAAATCATACTGAGTGCCTTAACGGACTGTTTTCCAAAATGTGCATCAATAAAATCACCACGTCAATAGTGAAAGAAATGAACATTTTTTGATTTATTGAAATTTTATGTGAAAATTAAATGTAACAATTCATCAATCATTAAATTTATTTGCAATTTAAAAAAAAAAAAAAAATATTCTTTACATATTAAACTTTCTGTTGAGATATTTTCCTTTAATTATAAAGCTAAATCAAAAGTAATTTTGATATTCTATACTTTGAAATATTGTTTGGAAACATATAACAAATGCTATTGATGAATTTTAATAATAATTTTCAATTATAGTTGACATGTAATGTTTTTATAGAAAAAATTGTTACTGTTCTCAATTTTAATTTCAACAATTTTCAAACAGTAAAATTTTTTTATGTCAAGAGGGGGGTATTTGTAATATTACATTTTTTTCTCACATTGGAATCGAATCTTCAATTCGAGATCTATGAAACTTTATAGTAAATATCAGAGTCATCGATATACGGACAAACTTTTCGACTGAGAATTTTTTATCGTAAATGATTGTTGCATTGTTCCATGGTGTCACCGAGGCTGGGTTGACAGAACAGAATTAATAGATAAATGGTTTATTTAAATCGAGATGATATATAAAAATTTAAAATAATAGTTTCAAAATAAAGTTTTATTGAGAACAAATATAAAATGTTTATTCTAAACTTGTAATTTATAATTTTGTTGTTGACGTGTCATGAAGTCATCACTGATTTTGAGATGTGGTTTTTGTTCTGACGACGAGGCTTCCTTGTAGCTTTGTCTTTTCCTGTCTTCTATCTGAAACATGGCTGGCTGATGGGTGTTGTAACTTTGTGCTCTTTGGATAATTTTCTATTTAAGTGAATTTATTAATGTTTTAATTTGAGTTTTAATCAGTTTATAGTGTTCTATTTTGTCTGTTTATTGATTTGTGTGTATACAAGCCAATAGCCACTGTTTTTTCAACTGTAAACTAGATAAGTATTTAGTTTGTAGTAACTGTAGATGCTTAGGCTTATAAGATATAATTCTTTGTCTATTTGTATAATATTTTGCCAAAATTCATCTGAAGATTATAAGTTCATTTGCTCTGAAAATTGGATTTCTCATTCATAGGCAATAGATCCATTCATAATTTATCAAGAATCTATTACGTTGGAGCCGATAAATTTCCTTAGGTTAATAGGTGAAATGCTATCCAGCCGATTTAGGAGAAATTGGTAGCACGGCAGTGTTCTCAAAAATTCTAGAGAAACTTTTTAAGAAAAGATTAATGTGCTTTTTCAATAGAGTGAACTATTTTAATAGAAACCAATTTGGATTTCAGGAGGGCTTGAACACATAACAGGCATTATATAAGTTTATGTCAGATATTTATCACAGCATCAACACACCACATAAAAATAGAACATCTGGTCTATTCTTGGACATCCAAAAGGCTTTCGACACAGTTGAACACAGCACCTTGTTGAATAAGCTTCATGCTGCTGGTGTCCGTGGTGTTACCAACATGTGGTTAAAATCATACTTGATGGATAGAAAGCAGTAGGCCTATGTGTCTATTTCGGGTTGTGATAGTGAGCTGACAACAGTTAAATACGGCGTTCCACAAGGATCCGTTTTGGGCCCTATATTGTTTTTAGTCTACATAAATGATTTGTTTTCCCACACATTTTTTGGATCAATTACATCTTTTGCCGATGACACAGCCCTAGCGTATTCTGCTAAAAATGGAGAAGAACTGCATGAAATGATGCAGCTGGATTTGTTTGATTTGCGATGCTGGTTCAACTGTAACAAACTAGCACTAAATACGAGCAAGACTTCCTATATAAACTTTTCATTATCATCACCATTTAGTTTCACTGATCCTGTCAGGTATCATCAGGTTGGTTGCAGATCTGTGAGTTGTAACTGTGAGATAATTCAACAATCTGACTCTATTAAATATCTTGGGCTAATATTGGATCAAAGTCTAAATTGGGATTTGCATGTGAATAAAGTAAAAGGGTACCTCTTATACTTGGTTAGGACTTTCTATCAACTGCGTCAATTCTTCCCTGTAAATATTCTTTGTGTAATGTATTTCTCTTTTTTCAATAGTAGGCTGGAATACGGAATCTCATGTTATGCATCTACCTTCATGTCTCATTTTAAAAATCTTATAGTCCTACAAAAATCAATTGTTAGAATAATGTTTGGAGCTAATAGACGAACGCATACTTTCCCAATATTCAGGTTTTTTGGAATTCTACCTCTCAGATACATGTATGTACTGAAAGTTTTATCTTTGTTTCATAAAATGAGTGGGGATAGGAATCAAATGGGGAATCTTGAACAAAATCAGCAGATAACTAGGCAAACTACAAGGATGCTAATCAGACTCCCCAAACCAAACAGCACTACCTTCCAGAGATGCTTTTTATTCCTTGGACCTAAATTCTTTAATATTCTCCCAGATGAGATTAGAAAGCTACAGAATCTCAAGAAATTCCTAAAACAAACGAAGAGTTGGCTATGGCTTCATTCACCATTAGAAGTAGAAGACTTATTCAAAGTAGTAAGCTGAGAAACACATGGTGCTAATATCTAATACATTATTGAATATGAATTTCAGTGTAGTATGGCCTTTTTACTTTAGTTACTTCTGTATCCTTTGAAGTTTAACCTTTGCTTTGAGCTTTGATCTACAAACATTGTTTTATTTATCACTGTTATGTCTCATCTTTTATTTTTCATTTTTTTCCCTCTCTTGTCATGAATTATGTTGAAAAAAATTATACCGGTGATTCTTCCTCCCATTTTTTTTCGCAGTTTGAACTACATTTCATAATATAAGTATATTTAAAGAGAGGAAATGCAACAATCAATCAATAAAATTACTTTATGATGGTGATTGAATGTGTGTGTGTGTGTGTGGTGTGTGTGTGTGTGTGTGTGTAGGCTTTTTTCTCCTCCTATAACGATTAAACCTCAACTCCTGCTCATGGACAAGTGCTTCATGAAGCACTTTGTGAGGAGTTATTGTTCACATTAATATTAATAATAATAAAATAATAATAATAATGAATGAATTTATTTGCCAAAAACAAAATACAAAAAAGCTTTACAAAAAATAAATATAAGTATATGCTACTGCACTTAAATCAAGATACATACATTTATTTAATTGGATATAATAACGAAATGATATCCTTTACAAACAATAGTTTTAAAATGAAGATTCAATTTATGATCACATGCATAAGTACAGTAGGTGAGGCAAAAACACCGGCAAAAGGAAGATTCCTTGTGCGCCAGTGTGAGTCGTAAATCAGCTTAATCAGGGATGTAATATATAAACTTGAATCTAGCGTATGAAGTGTTCGAAAATATAATTTATAATATGAAGTTGATTATTGTATAAAAGTCAACGATTGGAAATAATTCAAGTTTAGCCATGCCTCTATGGCTCTTTTTCTGTGTTTATTATTTCGGAAATTATTAAGTGGAAATTCACTTTCTAGTATATTTATGAATTTACTGCTAATGTAGTAAAGTTGCCTTCTAAGAAGAGCTGAGTTGGTGTTATATATTTCATATTTTCTTATTGTATTAGGTCTAAGATTATAATTTATGTCATCGGCTAGAGGGAAATTATGCTCGTATTTGAAACTGTAATTTGTTATGCAACTAAGATATAACTGTTGTATAGTTTTAACATCAAATTCACTGAACAAAATCTTACTATCATAAGTTCTAGGTTTCTTTAAAATTGTCTTTATGATGAATTTTTGTATTAGAAAAAGGTTTTTAATATGGGTATCGAAAGTCCCACCCCAAACTATTAAACCATATCGCATTAGGGATTCTACTAGTGCCGTATATACCTGTTTGCATTCTGAGAAAGATAGCACATTTTTCAATTTATAAAATTTATAAGATAGGTATTTTAGTCTCTTACATAGGAAGTTAACATGGATGTCCCATTTGAGACACTCATCGATCCATATACCAAGATATTTGAGGTTTGATTTCCTATTAATAACAGGGCAGGAACATCTATTAATGTTTGGTTGATTTATTGAAGAACAGTTTGAATGGATTTTTAACTTATATTGATTGTTAGGTTTACCCTCTCTATTTGCTGAAAAAGCTATGTAATTGGTTTTTTCTACATTTATATTATATTATATATTATTATATTATATATTATTATATTATATACTATTACTTACAATCTATTATTAAATTTCAGATGGATTATTGTTGTATTTGTCAAGCTAGACTCTATTTGGTTTCTGTATATGTATTCATGAGTGTGAATAAATTTGAATTTGAATTATATAGAATTTGCTTATATTTGTCTTATTTTTGTATATATTAGAATGTGACTGTGATGACTATTAACGTTTATTGTTATATTTTAGAATTTTTATTGAATTGTTGACTTTGTCTTGCATTTTTGTTAAAGTGTTCTGACAATAAATGAATCTTGAATCTGATTTGAGATTGGAATATCATAAAATTTATCTATCAAATGGATTGAATAATACCAAATATCAATTGAAACTTCTGTAATCCAGGCGATCTTTGTTCAGACTGTGGTATTTGACCGAACGTAGTGAGGTCTATGTTTCAACTTGGATTTTCTTTTGTTTGTTTGTATGAAACACGATTACGGTCGAACTCAATGAATTCAATGAGATTTAGCAGGAATATTCCTTTTTCAACTGCGCGTCGATGTATTTTTTGAAATTTTGCATTTTAAGGATAATATGAATAGAAAAGAAATTCCTCTATACTCTGATAACACTATAAATGATTGATAACTGGATGAAATATCATATGGGATAAAAATTCAAAAGTGAACTGAGTTTATTAACATAAGTGAGTTTTTGATCTTGGAGAAAACAAATAACAGTTTTTAAGAGTAAATTATAATTCAACTGAATCACTAGAACAGGTGACATCAGATACTTCTTGTGGATGAGAGAACTGCGTGACACAGAACTACTATCGTGAGGTCCACGTTATAATGACAGTATTAGATTAACTTTGATGTTGCTATATTTGTCTATCATTCCACAAAGCAGGTAGTACTATCCTTTTCGAGCTCGGCAAAGATGCCAAATCTATTTTTGAGGATGTAGAAATAAAATTAATCAAGACAGACAATCGTCAAAGCTGTTCTCCTATATTTATCCACTGCCATTATAACGTGGACCTCACTATATAACGTGGATCTCACTTTAGCACATTGTTTCGTCGAGGCATTTGCATGAGGCTGCCTCGGTAAGAATCGATGCGTCTGTTGGTACTGGGCTGGGCTGTACGGAATAACGGAAATAAATTAGGTTATGTTTCTGGTTTTGATATTTTGGTACTGATTCCAAAATCATCTACCTTGTTGTGCTCATTTGATAACATTTTAATTTAAGGTAAGTTTTTCTACGATTGTTTCTACTCATGAATCTGAAAAAAATAATTAATGTATTATTTATATAGCCACATTTTACTAAGTTAGATCTTGGCTACTTCAAAATTTCTTGGCAACTGCTTGTATGTGCCTGCTCACATTGAACTTGTATTTTTACATTTTGCTGTACACCAGTCTGATTTTGGATATCTATTATTAGAAATGGTTTTGGAAGGGATCATTCAAATCTGAAACTACTCTACTGAGTTCGGGTCGGCGGTTTATTGTATCACCTTCTTTTATTGCCTCTTTTTGATTTTCCTTTGTAATAATTAGTATGTCAACAAAAGATAAGGTTACACTATTTTACAAAGCTGGCTATGATGATAAATGTTTTGGTGCTTGTTATCAAAGCCAGCGAGTGCTGATATTATCAGAATTAAAATTTTCAAAACACTTGATGCCGGAGTTTACTTGTATACCAGTAAATATTTCGAGGCCGCCAGATAGTTTTCAAAGGTTGGGTTTGAGGCTCCGTGTACCTGCTCTTCATATTCAAAACGAATTGGACGATAAAATCGAGCCAATCGATGTAGCTGATGATATTGTTTCGAATTTGCAATCTCGTTTTCCTGGAGGAGTAATTAGCAATCACTGGGAAGCGCAAGCGGAAAATGTTACAAGGTAAGTACGGTATCTAACATTTTATTGGAACAATTTGTCTTCTAATTTTAAAACTGTTGTGACTAGTCATTCTAGTAGTTTCTTGTATTCCATTAATATATTATCCTGCATGCTCTATTACTATTCTATCAATAGCCTACAGCTAAGAAATAAAATTTGATTCACAACTTAGATTATTACCGATGAATTATAGTAGGTGCACTTTATAATAGCAGTGGAGAAAGATAGGAGATCAACTTTGCCGGTTTCTCTGTCTTGTCAATGCCTCCTATAGATGATAGCTGAAACAGGTTTACCTTTGATGTAATATTAACTGTTCATTCTCGTTTAAAATAATCAATTATATTTCATCAAGGAAAAAACTATATTTTTGAATAATTTAATTATGAATTTTCATAATTAAGTTTAAATATTTTGTTAATAAAATTATTAATTCTACATTGTTAAAAGACGATCTGGCAACAGAGCAACGCGAGAAAGAGATAGCGCTATCCGCTTTGTTGAATGATAGACAAGGATAGCAATACCATTGTCAATCAAACACTGCCATTATAACGTGGACCCTCAATATAACAACCCAATTCATATACTATTTTAGACACGACTAGTTCCGGCAGACCTTGCATCTATTAAGTGTCAAAATTGTAAAATACATTATTAAATTCCAGTAATTTAGTTTACTATAGCATCCTAATTTCATATTATTTTATACCCGACTAGTTTTGTCTAAACTTGCATGTATCAAAATTGTAAAATACACTATTAAATTTTAGTAATTCAATTTTCTATGTCTGGTATTACAGTAATTTCTTCTCAAAATTCTGCTACCTAATTAGAGGCATTGCTAAGGATAGCCAACATCTCGAGCAAGAACTGTCCCTCATTGACGAGCATTTGTCGAATGTAGCGTCGGAGTCAGATGACGACACAGGCTTGCTGTTTCTGTGCGGAAATCAGATGTCTCTCATAGATTGCGAAGTACTGCCAAAATTGCATCAGGTCAGGGTGGCAGCTGCATCTCTCAAAGGTAAATTATTCACTTTTTCAAAACTCCTTTAGAAACTTACCTACTTTACTTCCTATTTTTTATTTGTTCGGTCCTCCGAACGGTCCTAAGTCCGAGGAGTCGTCATGAATCCTAGATTCAGACTTGGAAAATAAATCGCCTTTTAAAGGGACTCATTCCCTATCTGGAGGTAAACAAATTTCTAAACAATAGACAATATGAATTCCAAATACAACAGATGCCACATTTGGTTACCCCGTTTTGGTAAGGGAACCCTTCAATAAGTTG